>NC_134403.1:304137257-304437257 GCF_038048845.1 Mixophyes fleayi | reverse complement strand
TGGAGGAATTAACCATTCACAGCCAATCTTAGGGATGTATCTGTCCTGCACCACTTACCACTGACCATCTAAGTTTGATCCTTCAAAATCGAGCCTGATTTTAATCAGCAACTCAATGGATCCGCTGTAATCAAATCATTCCATCCAAGAAGTATGACAAGTATTTCAGGAGGGCCTTGAGTCAAAACCTGTGAGACTAACATGGCCAGAGATCTGGCTTTAACACCCAACCAAGAATCACAACTGGGTGGGGAAAGGATAATCACACATGGGTCATATAGGGTCTGAACGCCCAGAATACAACTGAATGATCAGCGTCCCTTATCCGTGTAGTCCATGAGCACACCAGTAAACAGAATACCTTCACGAAGAGTTACTAGGAAGGGGAGGGTGGGGAAGTTCGGTAACCTATATGAAGGTAAACCTATAAATCTTCAGAGGCATGTAGATAATCAGGCAATCGTCTTAGTTAAAAATCGGAAAAAATCCCTTCATGCCCTCACTAAAAGTGACAACCAGCAACTCCTAGGGATACCGAGGATAGGAGTCGGGCATATACTTTAAAGCAGGCATGACATATGTTCAGGAGGCAGTATGCTTCCTTTACCCTCATTGCTTGAACATGGTGATGGAAAACCCATAGTAAGTCCTTGCTGTAGTCACCCCAAACCTAATTGAATGGGTGCTATAGTGTTTTGGGCCTGAGCTGATAATAGTAATGGACCGCAAAAATAGCACCAAATCAAAATGGAGTCAAGGTGATACATCTCCATGGAACAAACATGTGGCAGCCCCCTGCAGACTGCTAGCTACCCACCATTCAGAAGACTGTCGGACATATGGGCGGATCTGCAGGAGGACGGATGAAGCCCCAAAGTCTGTTATATAAATGGTGTGTCAGGAACCTCCAAGTGTTACATACAATATGTGTGTCTCTGAGTAACATGTGTCTAGCGATCAAACTGTGCCTAGCAATGTGCGTTGCCTGTGAGGCCATGTAACTATTGGACTTCTGTCCTCCTCACTGCATTATAGCAAATTTCCCTCCAAAGCTGCAGTGGTAGCTGCCCCAATCCAAATTAAATTGGTGGTGTATTCCTTTAAGCTAAGCCAATAAAAGCAATGGATGGTAGAAAGCTTCGTCCCACTTACAGTTTAGTCAGGGGAGAAAATTAAGGTGTATAATTCCTGTGATCTAAAAGCTATATACTCTATACCAAATTACCAGGACATGGGTAAGGTCTGTGTCACGGCAATAGGGTTTCTGGGATCCATCTCGGGACCCTTGGGCTAGCTGTGGCAGGGATGTAGTGGAAACAGGGAGGCCAGATGAGTATCTTGCTCATAGGGGTACCTCTATTCCTGTATACCAGATGTTGGGAGGAAGAATTCTGGACTGGACTCCGTACTGGAATAAAAGATTGGAATCTGGACCTGATGAACTGGAACCTGTACGTGGGAACAGGGAGGACCTGACCCCACGACCAGAGACTCAATACCACCAAGAACTCAAAGGAATATAATACCACAACTGGGACTGGGAAGAGTCATAACTGAGGCAGAGACTATACGGGGGTGGAAACCTCCTGAACAGAATAAGCCTGGAGCTGGCCCTGGACAACTCAGAACCTGAGGTAGGCCTGGAACTGGAAGTCGGTAGCGGTGCCCCGAGACACAGAGATGGCTCCAGAAAGTGGATGACTCACAACAACAACCTACTAGCCCTGATAGTCAGTAGGAGAGGCAGGAATAGATTGATGAGATTTGGATCCACACAGAAGGTAACATCTGAAAAATGTACATGAGCACATAGAATGAAGGTGAATCCACACGAGGAATAAAAAAACACATTCTTTATTTCAGCAAGCAGAGTGAAGCTGAATTCACACAAAGGTTTAATGGTTTGAAGTCCATATAACAGCAATAAGATGAAGTTGAATTCACACAGGGGGTTAATGGTTTGACATCCATTCAAGAGCAAGCAGGTTGAAGCTGAACTCACTCAGAGAGTAACTGATTGAAATCTGTGTACAGCAGGCGGAATGAATCAGCAAACAGGAAGAAGCTGAATTCACACAAAGGATTGATTGTTGAGATCTGTATACAGCAGACAGGATGAAGCAGCAAACAAACCGCAACTGTGGTAGTCTGGAACCTGGAACTAGGAAAGTGTTGCACTGGCAATTTGCTGAGTATAGGAGGAGACTCTTATAGTCTGCAGAGGAAGCTAATTGGTGGATGAGATCAAATGTTGAGACTCAGCAGGATGTTTAGTAAATGTCTCACCCAAGATGGCAGCCTTCAGTACTGCGGACAGAAGTCACACTTGTCCCAGGATAGAATGCTGCCTTCGACCGAAAGGGAGATGTACGGTGATGTGGTACCGTCGATTGGTGTAAATAGGACTTGTGACAGTCTGCATGTAAAGAGATGGCAACCAAAGCCATTACCTAAATTGTACATCTCGGACCTATGAATGTTAATCAGTTAGCGAGTGTCTCTGCAATAGAGCCATTTAAGAAGACAATAGCTGTAGGTGGTCCCAAACTGTAAAATTTACTTTCAGTTAATTTTATTATTATATATATTCACGGGAAGCACCATCACTTGTATCACAAAACAAAATAGAAGACATACTGTATGTTGCTTGTGGCTCATAAAAGACAGTGTTTCAGCGAAAGTATTAAAATTGTTTAATGTGTAGTAGATAAAAGTATTGGACTCTGGAATGATTTCATAGATTTAGCATTGACTAAACGTATGTAATAGTATATCCTCAGATTAGTGTAAGTAACAGGCATTACGCTGTGGTGCACAAACACAGAAGAGCCTGATCGAGGTAGTTAAATTTAACCTGACTGAAAAGCACCAGGTATTCCGTTCAGTAAAATCTGTAGTATCCTATCCCAATGAAGCTAGCGGTTCAGTTAGCTTCATAATATGAAAATGTGTAAAGTGTAATGAGTTAAAGTGGACTTGGAAATGAGCCCTTGGTTATAGGCAACATCCAAATAATATGGTATAATATGTCCTCAAAGGCAAAAACAGTGTGGGTGCACTAACTGTTAAGATCCTTTGTACTTACCGCCTAAAGAGCTGTCAGACATGTTTCGGGAGCACAACATTAATATGGACAAATAGGTAAAATCATATTGGGCAAACAGTGAGCATGCAGATGGGAGTTATAGATTATGCCCACCTGCTGTTAGATTTAATGATAAAGTCCACCTAGGTATGCCCCGGAATTATCGAGCCATCGACAGGTATTTATAGTAAGCCAGCTAACCTTCGCGCAATGTGCTGCATGTCAATACTGCGTTAAAATCATGTAACTCCTTCAGGGTATACACATTTAATAATCGCTACACTAGAAGGTATAATGAGTGAGTTTTCTGACACTGAGATTGGACCACCAGGCACTAACTCATTATCCCTCACAGGCAGTATCCGCATTGTAACCCAATTTGGCAAGAGATAATTGTAGCCTATGGCAACAAAGAAATTAGTGCTCTATACACATGTGCGTATAAATAGAGGACCCTAGCTCCCTGTGGACACGGCAACTCATGTGGTCTGCCGTATGCTTTGTCAAGGCAAACCGAAAGCTGCCAGAATGGGACAAATTTACTTGTATCAACCAATCAGGTAAGTCGATGATCACGACCCG
This sequence comes from Mixophyes fleayi, assembly GCF_038048845.1. Taxonomy (NCBI): domain Eukaryota; kingdom Metazoa; phylum Chordata; class Amphibia; order Anura; family Limnodynastidae; genus Mixophyes; species Mixophyes fleayi. Next base: position 304,433,590 of record NC_134403.1, on the reverse strand, counting down.
GCTATAAGTACCTGTGTCTGGTATAAAAAAAACTTCAACAATTTCCATTCCTTAATAGAAAGATATATACGTGTATGCAAACCATTGTCCGGGTGCAGCCATACAATGTGAGTGGAAGTTTAAGTGCGTTCGGGTTTACGGCCTTACTTGTCATGGTCGGCAACAGGTCCTTTCTCAAAACATTCCTAGATGTAGAATTTAATCATTTCAAAAAAGCTAAAATGTAATTGAATACACATTTGATTAAGTTAATTCATTCATGCATTCATTTTGATAACACATTTAGTAAAAGAGCATTTCATCATCATATTTGATTTTTCAAAATGTTGAAGCTTTCATTTAGAAGCAACCATCTGCTTTGTGAGTTGAGGAGAGAGATCAAATTACATATACATTTTCATTTAATTTCATTTAATGTACTCTATTTAAAATCTGCACATAAATTAAAGGGATGATGGAAATGCTTTTTAAGAAATGCATTTATTGATTTATTTCTACATATTTGATATGTGTTTTACGTTTGTTATGACTTGTTTTATTGACAAAGCAATGAATGTAAAAAGATCATCAATATTTATTTATATAATACCAGCAGATTCTGTAGCGCTTTACAATTGGGAACAAACTAATAAAACAATAATCACCCCAATGCTTCTTTAATTGTATGTAAAATTATTTTAAAAAAATGTCCATCAGCCAAATCAAAGTAAAGACATTTTACTTTTAGTCTAGTATTGTGTAATAATTTTCTAATTCCTTCTGAGCAGTTTGAAAACTACAGGTTTTCATTTTCCCCTTTCACCTGATGGTATAAAATCATTATAACAAAGCAATACAGACCTATTGTAAGATCGATGACAGTGCTTGTGAGAGCTTACATTATAAATTGTGGGGATAGCTAATCCAAACAAAGAAACCCACTTGGATTGAAAAAACATACTGTGCAGCTGCTGGGCCTGCAGTGCCCCATTGCTATCATAGATACACACCCCATGATGACATCACCAGTTTTGCTCCTTGTATAGTTGAATTTAGGCAAGAGACACCTAAAGCTGATTTTATCTAAGCCCTCCGATGTCCTAGGTGGACAGGGGACTCTTTATTACAAAAATATATATGCTCATTTTTGCATAGAACGAGTAATTAGTCATACACACATGCTAGAGTCATCTGTTTGAAGTGAGTTGATTGAAAAAGGTATTTGTTCAAATTAAAATTGATTTAAAAAAACAAAAGAATACTAACTTCAACCTTAAATGTTTTTTTCACTTTAAATATCACTTACTTAATCCCATCTGTACCCAATTATAGTACTTTGGGGGAGGGGCCCTCACAATTTGTTGTATTTTGCAAGATCCTTACACTTCCATATTGGCAGTACCTTTGGCACTGCCTGGCTCTATCAGTAACAAGGGATATCCAACACAGCAAAGTTAAGCATTTCAATTACAGACATTGGGGCTCATATAGTGTTGACCATACATGGCTTTTTTGTGCAATGCCCATATGTCTGTATCCAAATTTGTGCGCGAGTTACATGGCTCCTTATGCCTTAAGAGGTAGACTATGGAAAAGAAGGGTGGGCAAAGATAGAACAAATACAGTATGGATGAGTTCACATAATTGCAATTCAAGTAACATGGAAGAAGATACAGATACAATAGGAGTTGTATTTCTTGCAGATGGCAGAGGGTAGGTGCAATAATATGTAATGATGAAAATCGTTAGCACAAACTAACATACCACTAACCATGCACTCATCATTTCCGATCTTGATTACCGTAACCGTCTGCTCTCTGGCCTTAAACTCTCCCACCACACCCACCTCAGGTCTATACTCAACGCGTCTGCACGACTTATTTTCCTCTCCCATCGCTCCTCTTCTGCCTCCCCTTTCTATGTTGCCACAAACTGCTCACCCCCACCTACAAGTCCCTCTCCCACTCCATTGCCCCATACATCGCCAACCTCCTCTCCATTCACACTCCATCCCATTCCCAGCGATCGGTCAATGACCATCTCTCCTCGACTCTGATCACCTCATACCATTCCAGAATCCAAGATATCTTCCAGGCTGCCCCCTACACTGGAGCGACCTCCCATGCTCCATCCGACTGTCCACTAATTTGCGCACCTTCAAGCGGGCACTTCAAACTCATCTGTTCCTCAAAGCCAACCACCCAACCTTCTCTGCATGCTTTATCTCCTCACCTTTCTTCTTCTTCTGTCCTGCTACCTGCTCCTCTTGCGATTGATTCCCCCTGACTCTCCATTGTGCCTCCTGTCTGTTTGCACTCCTTTTAAGATGTAAGCTCTAATGAGCAGGATTCTCTTCCCTCCTGTCTCTCTACCTATTCCTCTCCTCCAACTCCAATGTGCAAGCTATGTTTGGAGCTACTGAAGTCCTGTTACTGGTTACTTAATGAATAGAAAAACTACATTGTAATGCATATTTCGAAAGACCACAATATGATTGCCTCCCTTGCTTTATGTGAGAGGTGAACTTTATAAAGAAGCATTTGCCTTCTAGACTGTATTATAAAACACAAACACACGCTTTATAGTTATATTCTCATTCCTCTCAACAACACTTCTCTCAGCATAAAATACCATATACTTTTCCACTGCAATTGTCATATGTCATAATGGCAGACAGAACCCCTTTAAAGTGGACCTTGTTCCTTTCTTTGAAAACAAATTTAAAAAAATAATAAAAAATTATTGGCTTTGGGTAGAAAAATCACTACATCTAAAAATTATCAAATTCAAGTGACCTGACTATAGACAGGGCATCTTGCACCTCTGTAACTTTAGCTGTCTAATCCATGAGAGCAGACACCCCTACACAATAATCACATAACATGCGGTTATGAGGAAAAATTGCCACAGCTTAATTATATCATTTAAACATTTTAAGAGGAGTGAGGTACCAGGTAACTCAGTGTCACATGTGTCACAGATCCCATGACCAGATCCCATTACGTAAGGTCACAAATATTGTGCCCGATCCACATACTCAAGTGGTCTTGGATGCATAGCCTCCCACATGCCACCTCCTCATCATCTTCATCACCATTTATTTATATAGCACCACCAACTGCACAGCACAAACACACACATATACACACACACAGCTAGACCAAGACAAGGGTTAATTTTGTCAGAAGCCAATTCACCTACCAATCTTTTTTTAGAGCCACCTGTCCCAATAGTAACCACAAACAGGGATAACACCCCATCAGGAGGATAACTATTCAGGACAAGCATTATCCTGGAATGTTGGGCCCTGTTTGGTAAATGTACAAGTTCATGAAATATGAAAAACCTAGCAATAAGTGAACACAATAGATAACACAGATCATGCACTCAGACTCCCACAAGCCCTCAGATCCCACATGTTCCCATACCTCCCCACTTGCCCCTCAGTCCTTTCTGCATGCCCCTTACATGCACATCAGACCTCCCCACAAGCCCATGAGACCTCCCTACTTGTCATCAAACTGGTAAGTGACTTAAAGATAAAAATTCCAACACCCACTGATTATCCTGGAGATGACAAGATCTCATCCAGCCAGCAGTGATGCATCTTCCCACTCTAAGACGGGGCTTTCGATTTCTTCCATCTGTCTGTGCCAGTGAATCAGAAGCAGTTGGTGGCCGGATTCATCGGCAAGAAAAGAAAAATGTAATCAACTGTTAAAAGAATTAGGTAAGTATTGAACTAGATACCCTTCTTGAATCAGTACTATCGGAGAATCCCACATTTATATACACCAGGGCCCCTAGACTGAAATCAAGACTCCATCCAGGGGAAAACAGGTTAAAAGCACTTGAGAAGATGCAACACATGTGGAAGATGCAAATGTGTATTTATGGATGTGACAAAATGGACAGGTTTGCATTCTATAGTACAGATTGTACTTTTTTTGTAAAAGGGACCTTAAATTTCAATCTTCCAATACAACTTACTTATTAGAATGCACAATATAGGCTGGACAATCAGAACACTTTGTGAACATACATATGCAAATCAGCGGCACATCATTAAAACCAGCATTAAAACCACCATTCATGCCGCAGGCATTTTGCTTATGTGCTGATATGGTAAATTAAATGACAGAGGGGGAGGGGGTGACCATCTGGATATTTTAATAAAACATGAAACCTACTTGAAACTTACTGGGTATACACACTTGGTATTCTAATAACCAATAGGTTTAATGATGATTTTGATTTTAATGTTTTTTAAAGGGGTAAATAATGTTGAAATATATATTGTTTTACGTATCTGTTACTTGATATTTATTATTATCTTTTTGTTATATTTTACGTGACCAAATGCTGTATGATTAGAACTCATTATGCCAATTGAAGATCTTATTGTGCTAACTGAAACATCTACAGCATTTCAATTTAAATTGCCCTGGCAATACTGGGTAGCTACAGTTTTCTCCATTCGCTTGAGATTATACCTGAAGCGTGGAGCAGGAGTACACATAGAGGGTTAACCCAAGTAATGGATAACTCCCTTATTGTCAAATTCACCCACTCCAAAAATTAATCCACAACTGCTTTAGTCAATAACAACTCCTTACCAAAACCTCTCACTATAAGCATTGCATTATCAAAAGAGTGATACACTACATTACACAGGATTTATGGCATCATTAATTGATCGCCTCTCTGGAAAGGAAATTAATCATTCTAAATGCATCTCGCTCTTTTTGCAGCTGCCAAGATTAGCCTAAAGGCATCCGAGCTCCCTCCCGGTCCCACAAATCACTTGCGCTACTAAGCTCAAAGCCAAAAGTGCAAGTGCTGTTTGAAACTGGGCTGGAATTGACACTACAGAGACATAAGGTAAGTGGGATAACTGTACTGGTGCTGACCAAGGGCATGACCCTGACAGTAAAAAAATCAGAGTTCCACCCAGTTTCCTGATCCACCCAAGAACTGTGATCCTAACCACAATATAGGCTGCTATGACTGACTTAATGAAAATTAACCTACAACAGAATTTACAATAGCCACTAATGGCTCTGAGAACCAGGTATGTGGAATTCTGGTGTAATCAAATTAAGTTGTAGCAGCGCATCCCACTGAACCAGAAGGAAGCTCATCAACTAATTTTATTTTTTTCTTGGTAAACGATAACTCTCCTTGATTACCCCAAATGTCTGCGGCATTACCTGCACCAGCTAAAAGTACTACCTGTGCAGATGAATGTGCTGAGGTCCATTGACTACTTTTACTTACAGACCCATGCTGGGGCAACAATATTTGTAAGGATTTTGTGAAGGTGTCTGTGGTGTTAAAAACTCAACTAAGTGCAGAGGTATCTCATCTGCACCATGATCTGTCAGTGCTGTAGGGACTGTTCTTCTCATGTTCTGAAGCATAGACAGACTTCCTTACAAATATTGCTCTATTTTGGGATCCTGAATCTCTACTGTTGCCAAAAGAGGCCTTTACGACCTCCAGGCTTCATCTTGTTGGAGGCCTGGCCTTCCTACGTTGCCTTCCCTACTATCACACATCCACAGCGCCAGCCGCTAGAGGCCATTTATCTTAGCCCCTATCATGCTTTGTCAGCTTTTTGTATGGAATAAAGTTACTCAGCTCCCTGTGGTGAAGTTTGCAACATGATTTTGTGGCTGGATCCTCTGCTGAGACACTAGAGGAGGATATGGAATAGGGTGGTGAATTCTGTCGGGGATATTTACAAGGGGATACCATACCTACACTCCCGACAGCTATCAAGGTAGGACAGATATTGAGGGATCCATTGTACGTTCAACAAGCCCATGCTGAGCAGCTTAGTTCATGCTACCAGACTCAACCATTGCTTGTGCACTAGCAGTGCCACCTAATGTATACAGTCTGTATAGGAATAATACTGGACCATTTTCCGGAATATCAGCCAGTAAAGCCTCCAAAGCTGTTTCACAGTTTGTCTGCTATTTAGATGCCAAGTTTGGAGAAGATAATTCTCCTGCTACTGTGACTGTCTTCACTCTTTCCAACAAGCTACCAAATCCAGCAAGAGTAGCAGCAGCACAAAATCCAAGAAAAAACAATCCTAAAAGAGGCATCTATTGCCTTAACGTGGATGTCAGTGGCTGGATATGACACTGCCCCTGCTTTTCTTTTCCTATTCTAGCCTGGCTTACAGGACTCAAACCTTGATGATATATCATAGTTCTACCTCCTAAATCAATGAGATTACCCCTGCCCAATGAAGAGCAGTAGAAGGATTGTGGCAAAACTGCCCGTTATTGTGACCCACTTGCTGACCTTTTGCATGGTGCTCAAAAGATTTTTGAAATACAACTGTAACCTGTATACCGAGGAGGCATTCATTTTATGTCAAGTTCTCATTGTTTATCTTTTTCACTAGCTTTTAGTACTTGCATGGAAATATTACTTCCCCACAGAGCAAATCCCTTTTCAAATATTCCTGTAGCTCTCACTATCTGTAGAATTGTTACACACATCTATTTGTGTGTGCTATAAATTGCTCTTTTTAAATAAGGCTGCTGGTTATTTATTTTGGTTAATGCATGAAATTGAACATCACATGGATGCTGACTATCCTCTGATTATGTAACATATCTGTAGGGTGAGAATCTGCTTCTGTTTACAAGATTCCATACTTGTCCCCAGAAACTATCCTGCATATATTTCAGCAAACTTGGCTTTCTTGCTATCATTATAATAATAATAAATATACATTTTTTTTCTGCTCAGAAATTCACATTAAGTTGATATCTGTACAGCAGTAAACCTTTGCCACCGGCAGGAATCTAGCAGTCATAAACAATTAGTTCCTTATGTGAATGGTCCAAGGTTAATTTTAGCCCTGTAAACTGTCTACTGCCTGATCTGATAAGTTTCCTCCTTTAGCTCCAGCTGTCTACTCCCTGATGAGATGTGGCTATAAGGAGGATGGCATTATCAGTCCATTAACCATCTCCAGCAATAGAAATGTGAGGTTGATGAATATTGATCATCCTTTCTTTAGGGTTATAGGATGATGCTGATTGGATGTGACTCTTGGTTGTTTCTTTAGGCTGTCTTTATTGTACTAGCTGATAGATTTGATTTACAATCCTGGCCACAGGGAACAGCAAAGATTTCATGAGTGCTAACAGGCATATCCCTTCATCTTCAACTATGCCGAAGAAACAGAGGTTAATAATAATGAATTATTGTGGTGTTTTCATATCACATTACTAGATTGAGGAGTCAATTGAAAGGTCACCTGCCTATAAAAAAAACACACAACTAGTTTAATTTCTTTCTATTTTAAAGTAATAGTCCATTATTATTATTATTATTATTATTATTTTTCACACACACTGATCAGCCTTTTATTTTTCCATTTAGTTTTTGGTGAATATCTTCCACAGCTCTCAAGGTAAAGCTGTCAAATCTTCCATAGTTATTTAGCTATTTTAGGATATAAAAAGCAACCTATTAGACCACATAAATAAAATATTTGTTTGACTGCTGGAAGGCAGCCTCCCTATAACAAAGCAACTAATCATAGTTTCTAAACAGCATTTTTGATCTATTTACCAAATAATTTGTTAATATATAGAAACTGCTACACATTACAAATCAGACGTGCGCAATGCTGGGTTACCTTGCATATATATATATATATATATATATATATATATATATATATATATATATTGTTATGTCCGTACCTATCGTCACCAATAAATATTGTCCGTTGCGATCAATGTGGTTCCAAAGCACAGAACAGATTTAATAGCAATAAGCAGCAAAATACAATAAGAATGTTACAAAGTATGATGGATAGATATACTGCGCTCCCTGGATCCAGGAACAGTCATCAAAGCTGATGTGTGTTAGCAAAGAGACTGTTCCTGTACCAGAGTCCATTTTATATATAGGTTTAGAAAAAACAATGATGATGTCACAATTATACCCAGATAACACTAAGAAAGTTCTTCATTGGTCTAGGGTTTACAATGTTCCAGTAGACTGCTGGTCATAGGTCAGTTCATTTGATCCTCTTTCCAAAGGTGGGAGCAACTCCAACTGTTGCATACGTCTCTTCCCGTCGAAAAAACAGTTTAAATTGACCCATAAACAAAGTGCTTTTGAGTATTAATCTCATACTATTCATAACTAGTAAACGCTATGTGCGATCGCTTCTCTGATACCGGATTTCTGCTGGTAAAATATGAATTAATATGAGATCAAACTCCATAGATTTCTGAGGACCTGAACCATAAAAACTTTTTACAGTAGTTTTATCTATGTATAAATAATCTAAAATTCAACTATTAATAAATGAATGTGGGTTGTAACTTTAATAAATGTGTCCTTTTTACAAATCTTGGTGTGAATGTATGTGCTGTTTACCCGTGTGATTGCGTTATTAACCCCAGTATGACGTAGCGTACTAATCGCAAGGTAAGCCAACCAACGGCCTAATGTTGTGTCGATCACCTTGCGCCTCCAAAACAGCTCTGACCCTTCGAGGCATGGACTCCACAAGACTTCTGAAGGTGTCCTGTGGTATCTGGCACCAAGACATTGGCAGCAGATCCTTTAAATACTTAGTTCGAGCCTCCATATCTTGGACTTATTTTTTCCGATTGGAATGAGACCTGGGGAATTTGGAGGCCAAGCCATCACCTTGAAAGCTTTGTTATGTTTCTTAAACCATTCCTGAACAATTTTTGCAGTGTAACAGGACGCAATATCCTACTGAAAGAGGTCACTGCCTTCAGGGAATACCATAATACCATTGCCATAAAGGGGTGTAGTTGTTCTGCAACAATGTTTAGGTAGTTGGTACATGACAAAGTAACATCCACATGAATACATGATTGCTGGGTCCCAAGGTTTTTTTAGGAAAACATTGCCCAGAGCATCACACTGCCTCCGCCGGCTTGCTTTCTTCCCATAGTGTATCTTGGTGACATCTCCTTCCCAGGCAAATGATGCACATGGACATATGATGTAAAAGAAAGTGTGTTTAATCAGTCCAGGCCACCTTCTTCCATTGCTCCATGGTCCAGTTCTGACAATCAAGTGCCCATTGTAGGCACTTTTGGTGGTGGACAGAGGTCAGCATGCCCACTCTGACCAGCAAGCTGTGATGCACTGTGTTCTGTCACCTTTCCATCATAGCCAGCATTTAACTTTTTCAGCAACTTGTGTTATGGTAGCTCTTCTTTGGGATTGGCCAAATGGGCTAGCCTTCGCTCCCCACACGCATCAATTAGTCTTGGGCGCCCATCACCCTGTCGCTGGTTCATTGATTTTTCTTCCTTGTACCACTTTTGGTAGGTACTAAATCACTGCATACCAGGGAGACGCCACAAGACCTGCCATTTTAGAGTTGCTCTGACCCAATGGTCTAGCCAGCACAATTTGGCCAGTTCATAGTTTCTCCTTCCCTCAATGGCCATGGATCTGACCCCCCCACCTTCCCTCTCCCTCCCCTTCCCCTCCAATCCTTCATATGTGTGGCCTACCGAGAGACCAAGTATCATATGGGACGCGCACCACGTGACAGGTTCCATCCCAAATGTGAAGAGAAATAGGAGGAGCCTAATATTGCTGCCACAATTATATTGTTAGCAATATAGAAATTATATTTATCTATACTCATTGGGGATTATTAAATTTTTAAGAACAAGAAATAGCAAGTATTGAAAAAAGTAAGAAAAACAGCACAGCTAGTGATGACTGAAGTCTATCTTTTCATGCATAAAAAATAACTAATTATAAGGTGTTATGTGACTTAGGGTTATTTTCTGCAAGTTATATTCTTGTTGAAAAGCAGTGAAAACAAAATAACAGATTTTACTGTATCTCTATCAGCAGAGAAGTATTTAGCATTGCCTCATTACAAAGGCATTTTCAGAAATTCGTTCTACAGTTCATGGAATAAGTAAACTCGACAAAGTGTTACAGTCAATCAGAGATATTGCTATGCAAATCATGAAAAATTATTTGATTTTAGAGGTTAATTAATGCAGTAGCAGAGTCATGTACAAATCAGAAAAAAAATGATATAGTCTTTTTGTGTTTTCTCTACATATACTAATTTCACAGAGCTTGTATTAATTAAATAAGGGTCTTAAGAATGTAGTTATGGAATGTAGACTGGAGTGATATCTCAGGAGTAGCGATTATGAAGAAGAACACAAGGCTTTGGCCTATAGGCCCACGTTGGATGAAAGTTCCTCAGCGATAACAAAACAAATAATCAAAAAATTGCAACAAGGATCTAGGCACTGTGACTTACAATTGTGATGGCAATGTGATTTAGCAGTGAAGGTGTAATGCTCACTATATGGAGGGGGTGGTATGTATTGTGACACGAAAACACTTTGGATGATTCACACACAACAGCTTCTTGCTTGCACTTTTCTTCTATTGTCAGGATGGCCAAGTAGCTCATAATACAAAGTTCAACACATTTTTTTGTGATTCTAATGCTAAGTTAACAGTGATCATCTCCCTAATAACCTGCCAACTCGTTCCGCATCGGTCACACTGCATAATTAACAACTCAGGCTTAAATACTTTACATGCTTCCTACAGCCCTAGCTTAATGAACAGGTGACACTCCTACCTGGTCTTTATAGAGGAGTTCTCTTCAGGTGCTCTACTTGATTAGACTCACTGCAGATACACCCCGTCAGCTGCTGTTAGCTGGGCAAAAACATACCTCTAACCCACTTAAAAATATTAAATCACACTCTATACTATTATTTTGTCACACATATGTCCTCCACTTGTATATGTTTAAACTAGGTGCAGTGCTGTACAAATATGTAACCCTGTTTGCAGTCTTGTCCTGCATACCATCAGCTGAATACCTAACATCTCTCTTAGAGGCCTGTGTCAAACCACTTCCTTTGCTACAGTATGGATATATGTATAGTGTCACTCTCATAATATGGCCGTCTCTTCCATTGGGCACGATGGGCGGTGATCCGGCTCCCTCCCTGGTCCCCTCTTCCGTGCTGTGCTCACAGTGAATGCTGGACGTGATGTCACGCCCCCCAGCATTCACTGCAACCACAGCACGGAAGAGGGCAGAAGAGACTCAGCGGCGCGGAAAAAAGAAGAGGATCGGACTTAAGGTAAGTTAAGGGGGCCCCTATATATATATATATATATATATATATATATATATATATATATATATATATATAAAAAAAAGTGATTATATATATAATCACGTTTTTTTTTACATACATATATATTTTTTTTACACACACACACTATTTATATATATATATTTATTTTTATTTTTTTAGGGGCCCGGTACACTGCATTGCATGGGGGCCCATAAAGTAGTTAAGGTGGCCCTGACACAGCGATTATAGCATCACATAGACAAGAGAGAAACAAAAACAAAATATAGAAATAAAGGCCTGTCCAGCAGTTACCTAACAGTGGGAATTACTTAAGTATCCAGCCCACAAAAACACACAACCTGAAGAGCAACCTTTTCACTCTCATGGTTTGTTACTCTTATATAGGATAGTATGTCCTGAATTCCCTAGATGAAGTGCCCAGAGTCTTTGTAAACACACCTTTGACTGTAGAGTATTAAAAAGCAGCAGGTATAACCGTTGTGCTTCTTGATTGGCTCTGACAAGGAATATAAGAGGAGACCAGTCAGTGAAGCTGAAAGGATGACAGAGGGCAGGAATTAGCCCGAAGTAAAATAAACACCAAGGTTGTTTATATTGATGAAAAAGTATAGAGCTTAGCAAGAGTTGGCTTAGCATTGAGGGGTTAGGAGTTATTAGCCAATCGGTTTTAGGGGTTAGGGAGGGGCTATGCTAGTGAAGGATTAAAAGGGCAGTAAGTGCAGTTGGATTTCTCTTGCCTTCTGGAAAGTTCCTGGTGAGTATAGCCTGACTGTCCTGGTTGGTAAGTATTTCAGGATAGTGATTTTTACTGTGCATTTTTTCTTTCAATATTTTCGTTTTTTTAATTTTATTTCTTTACTCTATACCCATTCCTTGTTAACTCTCTCTTTAACTTAACTTTTTACCCTCCTCAAAGGTATGTATTTGTTCCTTTTATTTTCATTTTCTCCTATAAATTCCTCATTAATTGTTTTTCCCTCTGCTTTTATTTATTTTAGCTTATGTAACCCCTGGGGATGCTGCAGTTGGACTTGAGCACCCAGGGGCTAATAATCACAATTGCATCAGTAAGAAAAGAGATGCATATAGCTATTTACCAGTCCAGGAGGAGGAACTACATCTCCCAGAAAGCTGTTATGAAAAGGGTTTAGAGCCTAAGAAGACTAAGAAACCAGAGGGCGGAGAGAGAGAGGAGCATCCTGGGAGAGACTGAGCGGTGTGATCAGTCCAGATAGGTGACCCTAGGCAGAAGGGCACTGGATTGGTGGTCTGAGGAGAGAGAGCAGACAGTCTGCAGAGATATCAGAGCTCAGTGCAGTCCTGAACGGAACCTGCTGGAAGTCACAGTTTGAAGCTGTAGGAGGAGGTTTCCATGCACCTCTGAAGAAGAACATTTTACAAGTCAGCCATTTTGGAGATAATCAGGTTCAGACCTGTGACACACTGGTGCAGATAAGTTACTGGTTATTTTTTACCTATCTGTTGTTATTCAAGTGGGGTTTGGACTATATCTGGCCACAAGGGCTGAAGAGTTAGGGATAGATGGGTGGGCAGGTAAATATGCACCAAGTGTTTGTCTAATCAGCACTTGTGGAACCACAAGTCCCAGAATACAAATTAGAAAGGATTTTACATCTAGCATGCTGCGGCCTAAGACATCCCAGGTTCCATCACATTGCCTCATTGATGCTACGAAGGGTCCCTCTAATATTGCCATATTCCCTGTCCCCTTTGGTTGCCATGATTAGGGAAAATGAGGGGAGACTGGTGAGCGCACCATAGCTCTATGAGCATCTGTACATGCGTGACGTCATTCAGGGACATCTTGCATGCATAGGTGATACCTCCGATCCCGGCAACCACATTAGCTGTGGGCACTCATGGAGCAGCTGACCCCACTGCCATCAGTGAAGCGCACAGTATTAGTGCCAATAGAGGAATCGGGGGTATGAGAGTTTTGTTTGCAGCAGGGATGCCATCCGTCCCCGCTGTGCTCCAGTCATGAATATCATTGATGGCAATGGGGAGGGCATACAATCCATCCAAAGTCCCTGCCTCCTCCTCTAGGTAATTTTTCAGTTCTTACAATGACATTTCAGTCAAGGCAAGCAGAAGCAGATACAGTTCTACATCAAAGTGAAATACATAAATACATTGTTTATACAAATTTTAATGGCTGGTCACTATGTTCAGTGTTACCTCCACTCCTGTTTTTAATGCACTCCTGCCTTTGCAGGTTTCAGCTGCTATGATCCTGGCAGCGATAGTTAGCGTTTTAAATAGCGCCATGTCTGCTCCCGCCACCCCTGCGTACCCCTCACCATACACAGGCATCCCCAATATTCACACTGACCCTATCACGTCAGCAACGAGCAGCTCCATGGTCCAGCAGCACCATGTCTGTTTTTCTTCACCCCCCTGGAGAATTAAGCCCATCCTTCACGCAGTATTTTACCTTGGCCTATTGGCCAGGTATCTAGTAGCTCCTCTTATGCTGCACTTACACAACCCACTTTATCTTTGCAAGGTTTAGGGTTTGAGGGGTTCCCATTTAGTCTGGTTGCTTACCCCTTTTTTTTCAATTCCCCTTTTCAACCCTTTGTTTTTCCCCCCTCCTCCGAACTTTTTAACGCTTATGCCCATATTTTAGTAAGTCATTATTTCTCTAATTTGTTGGAAGATATGCTTGTGTTTTCCGTTTGTTATTTGGAGTCTAGGCCTGAATAGCAAATGAGTGTGGTGTAGTGCATCCATTTAATACAAGGGATGTACATACACTCTAAAGGTAACATGTGGAGGCGTTATGATGAGGTCTTTCACAGGAAGCAGGATAGACTACTGTTCATGCATTTATAATATAAAGATGTTGAAGTCTGACTGGAGGTGACGCAGCCTAGAGCAGTGATGAATGATATAGGTGTTGCGAGGCAGCTGCAAATCCCTGGTAGGCATGGGTCATCCTTTCCAGTCCGTGGCAGATACTTTTCCTATAATGGGGGTCCCTATAACAGGGGCAGCCAGGAACTCTGCTTGTTAAAGCCTTTTCCCCAGTGATGTTGCCAGAATTGCGCAAATGGTTGGGTTGGTATCCCAAGACAAGCAGCACCTTTTTTAGAGAATGATTTTGTTAACGGGTTTAAACTGTTCGTTAGTGGGCAGGTTCAGGTTGGTACACTTAGAAATTTGAAATCTGCCCAGTAAATGCCAATGGTAGTTCTAGAGAAAGTGGCTAAAGAAGTGAGTGTCACGGTTACAAACAGGGGTACAGCTAGGAGTCACGAATATGGTGAAAACACTCTGTTTATTTGCAGAAAAGTATAAATAGCAGGTAATCGAGAGCAGTAGTAAATACCAGGTGCAAGCTGATGGAGGAAATAATACGAATGTTCAGAAACCAGCAGGTAAACAGCTAATGCAGGGAAGCAGGAGGTATGAACAGGTTCCAAGCAGGCATGAACCAGAGGAGCAAGGCAGGAGGAAGAATCCACAGGTTGCAACAAGAATATGACATCACAGGGTGGGACAACAATAACCAGCCATGTGTGCTGGGAGTGACAGGTATATAAGGAACACACCCAGGTGCTAGGAATAATGAGTGAGGAGTGTTAACTCCTAAAGCACAAGAAATGCACAATAGCAGCACCTCTGGACATCAGAGGTACTGCTACAAACACATAAAAAGAACAAATACAAATAATAAAGTCCAACAGGTAGGAGCTGCCAGGCGGATCATGACAGTGAGCTTAGGCAGAATGTGTTACCCTTTTCTTCACCTCCTTTACATGGTTTGTTTGTATCACCTGTATGAGTTGTTGCCAAAAAGGAGGAGGGAAAGTTTTAACTTGTACATTTGTCAAATCCTTCTGGTATGTCTGTGACTGATGCAATTGCAGATGATGAATGTAGAGTTGTAGAGTTGTATATCAGTCCTTTGAAGATGCCTTAATGCTCATACAGCAGTGTGGGCTTGCACGTTTCTGGTGAAGCTTGTTGATATGGAATCTGCCTTTATAGAAGCTGCCATTGCACCCTTCTTCACTTGAATATGTGGGTTTACTTTTCCCAGGTGTAGATGATTTTTGATTCACTAGTATGAGCGGTTCTGAGTTGTGCCAGGAACTATTGTTCTCTTCCCAGTCTCTATTCAGGATTATGAATGTACTAGTTGCACCAGCTAAGATGGAGGGCCTGACTGTTAAGTTGTCATATTTGGGAATCTAAATTGATACTTAAGCTGGTTA
The DNA here is from genome assembly GCF_038048845.1 of Mixophyes fleayi. Taxonomy (NCBI): domain Eukaryota; kingdom Metazoa; phylum Chordata; class Amphibia; order Anura; family Limnodynastidae; genus Mixophyes; species Mixophyes fleayi. The sequence continues at coordinate 304,418,193 of NC_134403.1, read as the reverse complement.
TTGCAGGTTTCCTTGGACCAAAGTAGCTAAATTGAGGGATATGTTATATTTATTTATTGGGGGTCTGTAAGATCAACTTGAAACAAGTTCAGTCCCTTCTTGATCTTCTTAAATTTGCTTGTTGGGTCATTCCAATGAGTAAGGGTTTTTGCCATAAACTGGAGAGGGCTACAGTAGGTGTGTTTAAAAGGCATCATGTTATTAGGCTGTCCACTGACATTAGAGAGGATTTAGTTAAGTGCCATCTTTTATTGCAGCATTTCAATTGGGTTTATTTGTGGACACCTCCTTCTGCCAATAATGCAGAGATCCAATTGTTTACTGATGCGTCTGGGTCAACTGGATTAGGGGCTTACTTGGACGGTGAATGGGGCTGTCAAAGAATCTTTTGTTGCTGGAATTGTTTCCAATTATAGTTGCAGTAAAATCGTGGGGTGATTGTGGGATAAGAGTATTCATTTATGGTACGATAATTTAGCGGCGGTGCATGCTATTAATAAAGAAGGTCATCTCTCCGCCTGCTGTAAGGCTGCTTAAGCATTTAGTTATATAAATGTTTATGTTTCAATATTGTTTTCAAAGCGAGGGATGTGCCATGGTCAGCTAATGTTATTGGGATCCCCTGTTCTGATTTTCTTTGGCAGATTATCAGGCTGGCATAGAAAATCTTGTTGGGTAAGCTGTAGCCCTGTCTACTTTAAAGAAATATAGGGTGGCCTGGTCATCGTGTAAAGTATTCTGTTCGTTGTGTGGACTTAAAGGTAAGACAGAAGAGCAGCATATTCTAGCTTTTGTGTGGAATGGTTGTACTTCGGGTAAATCTAAGGCTTTTATGGTGGCAGAAAAACAAACAATGAGGGTTGCGCTGTAGGGTCAGCACAAAATACAATTGGTATTCTCGTGGATGATTGCTTAAGGTATAGAGAGAGGCACTGAACAAACAAGATATATGTAAAAAATCTTTATAATACTTCAACCTCGAAGATATAACATATAGTATAAAACATGGCATAGAGAGATCAATAATATAAATACGTGTATCACATGTATAACACAATCAAATATAAACCAATGATAGAATTGGCTAAAGACAACCGCGGCTGTATGTTAAAATCAACTAAAATGCGCTACTTGTGTGGAGTGTGGCCATCACTCATGAACTCAGTCCCGAGAATAAATCGTATCCAAAATTAGCATGTTAATTTCTGAAAACTCAATTCATCACAGACGTGACAATAGATGATATCCAGCAATGAAAAATCCTCCTTCAATAGTAAATAGAATCGGGTAGTTTACCCGGTCACCTGAATCACGGCAGACTCTAGCGTGAACTACGCAACAGTGTAACAAAGTCTTGTGGCAGATAAAGTTGATACTTATCGTAAATGCCGGTAATAGCGATCGGAGCCTGACGGGCCAGTGATAGGAGATGAATACAGATAATCCTTCCGTGACAGGAACAGATGGTAGTGATCAAAATAAGGAGGCACTTGAACATCCGGATCCTACTCACAGAAACCCCGCTGACGCTCACGCTAGAGTCTGGAGTGGCAAGATTCCAACTTTATGTTATTCGTGTGCTCCGTATGGAGCCGGAGCGGTTATTTAAGGAGGGAGTCATAGAACTACAGGCAGTGTGAGCTCACAGGATTATCTGTACAGACTTCCGTGATTCAGGGCAGCACGGTGGCTAAGTGGTTAGCACTTCTGCCTCACAGTGCTGGGGTCATAAGTTCAATTCCCGACCATGGACTTATCTGTGAGGAGTTTGTATGTTCTCCCTGTGTTTGCGTGGGTTTCCTCCGGGTGCTCCGGTTTCCTCCCACACGCCAAAAAAAAACATACTGGTAGGTTATTTGGCTGCAATCAAAATTGACCCTAGTCTCTGTCTGTGTGTGTGTGTGTTAGGGAATTTAGACTGTAAACCCCAATGGGGCAGGGACTGATGTGAATGAGTTCTCTGTACAGCGCTGCGTAATCAGTGGCGCTATATAAATAAATGGTGATGATGATGATGATGATGATGGTTTATATTTGAATGTGTTATACATGTGATACACGTATTTATATTATTGATCTCTCTATGCAATGTTTTATATTATATGTTATATCTTCGAGGTTGAAGTATTATAAAGATTTTTTACATATATCTTGTTTGTTCAGTGCCTCTCTCTATACCTTAAGCAATCATCCACGAGAATACCAATTGTATTTTGTGCTGACCTTACAGTGCAACCCTCATTGTTTGTTTTTCTGTGTCTTTGACTACTATTGGTGGCTGACAGCAATCCACCACGGGTTTGCAGCAGTTGTGGAAGCCATTTACTAGGAGTTCCTCCCTTATTGATTACCTTTTTAGCATTATCTAGTATTCTCCTTGATTGATCCCCAGTGTGTGCCAATTTAACCCCTAGTGGGTTGCCTGGTGGCAGCCCTAGTGGGTATCTCCTTTCTTACAGTTGAAGGGTTTGCATGAAGTTGCTAATTAATTTTTGCAAAGCATTAAAAAGGTTGAGCTAGTGTTATGATTCCTAGTGAATTCAGGATGTTGAAATAGCAGTAGAAGAACCAAGTGTCTTTATTTGGGCAAAATATGTGAACAAGGATTCAGTTCATGGAATATGCTGATTTCAGGTAGCAGCATTAACAAGTATGTTTCAATACACAAGTATGAGCTGGTGTGATGAATGACAAGAATAATCCACATAAGTAGCAGGTTCCTTCCAAGCAATGATTTAAAAGGCAAATACAGTTTGAAATCCAGGGATAAGTAAATTAAGTTACCCAATTGCCAGGAGGCATGAGGCACCAGTTTAAGGAGGACAGGATCAGGATTCCAATTAGCCAGAGGCACAAGGCAGTCCATGGAAGCAGGACTAGATGAGTCCTGTGACCAGGCAGAATTCAGGGCAATAAGCGTACAAACAGAATCCAGTAGCCAGGCAGATGTCAGGGTCACAAGCAAACAAACATAATCTGGTAAACAGGCAGAGTCCGGAGCAACAGGCAAACAAGCAGAGTCCGGTAATCAGGCAGATGGTCACAACGAGAGATCAGACAGCAATGAAGCAAACTGAAACAGGGTATAAACAGAAAACAAGCAGCAGCCAGGTATAAACAATGAACTGCACAGAACACAGATTGAGGCAGGTATTTGAAGCCGTGACACAGGTGCTGGTACTTAATTAGGTAAGGAGATTAACTCCTACAGGCAAGATGTAAAGTTCAGGGGCAAAGCAGCAGCACCTCTGGTGGAATTGAGGTACTGCTGCCACATACAAAGTATAGACAGGGTCGTAACAGCTAGGCTTGCTCTGGTTGAGGATGATAGGAGACCTATTGATAAGGGACTGTTGCTTTGCTTGTTGGATGTTGTTTCAGAAATAGCTATTGATAGGTTTGAAGCTTCCTTGTTCTGCTTAGCAAGCCAAACAACACTCTCCCAACCAATCACCGACATGGAGTAGCAGCAGCTTTACAGGTAAGATAATGCCGGTTGCTTCACCTCCATGCCAGTGATCACCGCTTTGTGGTTGAGTGACATTATGTTATTTGTTCAGTGTTTCGTGTGCCCCCAAAACATTGGAGCCCTAGGCAACAGCCTATGTTCACCTAATGATAGCACTGGCCTTGGGTTCTCTCTATCTGAACCAGCAGAGTATGAGTAGTAGGTCTGCAGACTGGATGGATTGGTGTATGCATACATGGATCAGCTGTCTGTTATGGAGTGGGGAGATAACACTTTTCAGAGCTTCAATGGAAACTCAACTTAACAATGAACAATGCATTTTGCCTCCACGATTTGTATCTGAAAATGTTGTGGTCCATTAAATTGGGTAAAGTTTTATATATAAAGTTTTACACGAACAGCAAATAAAGTAAGATCCAAACTATGTAGCTTCTTTTTTTTTGCATGTTTCTAAGTCAGTCAGTCATAGCATTATCATCTGTTTCAATATAGAATCATGTTTACTTTGGACATTTTTCAACATTTAAGCCCTGCAGTGTTTACAGCAGATGACATTTTGAAAATCATTTATTTGGCATTTCAGCACTTTTATGCAAGATTTGCATTTGTGAACAAAAATGTCAGTGTATATAACAATATAATTGATAAGGCACTTTTAGTTTTTCAGGGTATCTGTAGAATTGACTGAAAAGAAAATGATTTGCTTTTGTTTACAAATTAATATTATCTCCAAACCAATAGCAATATCAGGTTTCACAGCCAATTATAGAGTTTAAGAAATAGCATTTTGAAAAAAATAAATTTATTATTAATAAAGCCCCCTGTAATGACCGCTGCTGAAATTAAACCTCTACAACAGAGACTGTAGCTGTCGATCTTAGTATAGACCATTCTTTCTCATCATGTTATGCTGCCTATTCAGCCTGCCCACATAATAACATTTGAAACTCCCAGCATATAAGAAAAAGCGACTTATACCCTGTTGGTGGGTGGTTTTATGATTAAAATGCTAATATTTGCAAATGTTTAAGAAAACAAGAATTAGGCTCGCCACTGGAGGATCCAAGTATCCTCACTCAATATCTCTCCAACTTCTAAGAACATGATATCAATATACTAAGCCAAAGTACAAAAATACCAGGCAGAGGAGATCACTTGTCATGGATTAGAAAATAAAATATGCTGATGACACTTACAACAATTACCTTATTGAGCAGCTATCCAAGGAGATGGAAAGCTCCTTCAAAACAACACAAAATTTTAAATAATAGTGGACTTTGCTCAATAAAAAAGTAAATTGTAATAATTAATAAATAAATAAATTATACTATCATATCTCTTGTAAATCATACATTCCTAATGTATTTAGCATAAAACCCACAGTATTAAAACGCAAGTCAAGCTGCTGTAGCGATTAAAATTAAATGTGACCATTAGAAGAATACTGGTATATTAATCGATTTGAAGCTTCAGAACAGACCATCGCAATACATAATAAAGTGCAGTCTCTCCTATATTGTGAAGGTTTTTCTTGGTCAGTATCAGAATGAAAAAGAGGAAAGTAGCAATGATATACAAATTGTATGTCCTCCTCCAAGTCGTTTCTCACATATCTACAGAAGTGTGAAGCACAAAACAACCACAATCTTGCTTTAGAGTCCAAATAAGAATAATCAAAGTCCCGGTGATTGTCACGAATGTAATTGTCAGTGGAACTTCCCTGGGAAGCTTCGTCAGTCTGTGTAGCAACTTTCATAAAGGGGTCTGTTTGTAAACCAATGTGGTGATTGCTTACTAATTATAGTACATTAATCACTCCAAACGGCAACACCTGTCTACTAGGAAATGATGTCACAGATATGAGAGTTCAAAGATATATAGAGAAAATTACTAAGTTTAATAAATCTTTTTCATTAAGAGAAGACAAAAGCAAAATGTAATCCGAACAAAAAATATTTCCAATAGCATATTAAAAGATTAGTATGATTTTTCTTTTTCTCTGCTTAAATTAAAACCCCAGGCCATAGCTCTATAGACTTTAGTGTTAAAAACGAATAAAACAAACAATCCTATGCCTGGATATTTTGCATTTCGGCTGCTAACCGAAAGGTTGGTGGTTCATGCCCAACCAGGGACGCTGTATTTATGGGCAGCACGGTGGCGTGGTGGTAAGCACTTCTGCCTTACAGCACTGGGGTCATGAGTTCAATTCCCGACCATGGCCTTATCTGTGAGGAGTTTGTATGTTCTCCCCATGTTTGCGTGGGTTTCCTCCGGGTGCTCCGGTTTCCTCTCACACTCCAAAAACATACTGGTAGGTTAATTGGCTGCTAACAAATTGACCCTTGTCTCTGTCTGTGTGTGTGTCTGTCTGGGAATTAAGACTGTAAGCCCCAATGGGGCAGGGACTGATGTGAGTGAGTTCTCTGCACACCGCTGCGGAATTAGTGGCGCTATATAAATAAGTGGTGATGATTTCATGTCCACTGAAATATATCTAAATTGTAGTGGAGCTGAGCATACCACACTGTGCTGAGGAAACAAAGAGGTAAAAATGAAATCTTTAAGCTGTCTGTATTATTGGAAGATCTTTATTATGAGACAATAAGAAAGTTTGCAGAAGAGTACAATCTGTGACACATTTGAAGGATGTGGAGGTAGAAAGGGGCTACAGAACCCAGTCTGCTTTGCAGATTAGAATCCATCAAACAGAAACAGGGATGGTCCAGCAGATTCAGTCTGTATATCCAGAGTACCAAGGAGAGAATTAATCCCAAAAAACTGGTGCAAGGATTTTCAGAGAGAAGAAAATTCTTGAAGTACATATTGACCTTGGACATTGGTTTTGGGTTTGGCAAAACCAGGCCAGTATTTTGCTTCTGGCTTTGACATTCTACAAAAATTATAAATGTGAAGGAAATGACAAAGAAAACTTCATAGAATCCTAATTTGAGGTCACAATTGTCAATATTGTGACTGGGCAACAATAGTCAAAGTCTGAAGTGAGCTGACAGGTGAAATATGTTACCTACACACAATACGTAGATATAGTTTATCTGTCCTCTTGCCCTCCCACCCACAGTTATGGTATATATCAAACAGGACAAGCATATTATATCAAACCAGGCAATCAGCCACAAAAAGTTCACTTTGGGGCTGATGTGTCAGGAACAAACTCTTACAAAGCTCAGCATTTCTTACTCCTAAAATGAGATGGATCTGGATGCAAATATAATAGAGTTGCAGCACAGTGATATATAGGAGGGCAATTTCATAAAATATACAGGGGGGAAAAGCCAAGTATTTCTAAATAGAAAGATGAATTAGGGTCCACGTTAAGATATTGTCATTCCCATAAAGATCATAATACAAAACAAATACCTCCCCATGGGAAGTCACTCTTATAGATTCCCTCTCCTATTTCTGGCAACAATATTTATTAAAAAGAGAAATATCTGCTGTACCAGATTAAATGTAATAAAGTTATTGAAAGTAATGCCAGATACTCCTATCCAAACTGATAAATTTGTTTAGCATTCATTGTCTATCATCAGGAGGTGCTACCGAAATATACAGAACTACATGTACAAAAAAACAAAACAAAGAAAAAGTATGTATTCAAGAACGGTGCACTTATCTGGAAATCACATATAGTTTACATTGTTCTATGTAGTGTGTCACTAATTTGAAGTTCCACATTTCAGAAACTGATTAAAATAATATATTTTTTCGTGAATCAAAATATTAAAAACATTTTACCAGCAAAATTGTATTTTAAAAATGTAAGTGTATGTGTAGTATCTTTAAAAAAATAAAAAACACACTAGGAACAAAAGTCAACCTATATAACAATGATACCCCTTATTTATATTAATTGTATTATTAATTCATACTTATCCTTTTAATTCTTAACTTCAATGAGCATATTGATATAATGCTCAATGTAATGCAGTTGTAGGGACTAGAGTTAATTAATGCCCATAGTGAGAAAATGGGTGAATGCAATACTTCTATGTAACAAATTGGCACATTAAGAAAATTGAAGAAATTGGAAATGAAATATCGATTTAATTATCCTACAGTAATCTTGTTACATACCAAACTCGTATGATAATCCTATCCAATTATATTATAAAGTGAATCATTCCTACATACATTGTTGGGAAGCATGAGTAATTCACTCAAATATCGGGTAGTGAATAATTGGTGCTTATGAGATCAAAGGCTGTGTTGTTTCTCAAAATAGATACAACGGAAAGAGGGATTGATAGTATGATTGTAGTTCAGCAGTAATGTGTCTATTGCTAGGTACACACTGGAGCGTTTTCGTCCAATAATAATAATCAGGCAAATCAGTTGACAGTCGGAAGTCGGGTTAGTGTGTATAGTAACACAATGGTCAAAAGTTGTTCCAAAGTGTCAATTGTTGGCTCATTTGGTTGGTCGTACTGTTTAATCTTTCCACTACACTCCTGCCATAGCTAGTCCCTGGGGTCCCGAAACGGATCCCAGAAACTCTATTGCCGTGACATTATCAGCTTCTCTATTTTGTGGCACTTATGGCTAAAATGTTGACCCTCTGATTGTTTTTCTTCCTGTCTTTACTCTTTAAATTGTATCACCCCCACACTTTTTTTTGCTGAATAAATTGTATTCCTGTGTTGTTACTGTATTACTATATTTCCTTTAAAAAAAAATAACGTGTGTTTAAAAAAAAATGAGAGAATAAGAGAAAATTACTAAAGTTTTCTTTTAATATGTATGAAAAATGCATGTGCTGTGCTATTGAATGAATTCATTACTTGTGTTATATAAGGGGTCTTTAATCACATAAATCTACATTGTGAAACAGCACTGAATGTTCTCCATATATTATTACCACATAATTCTTCCTAGGTTTTGCTGCTATTAGCAGATAATCAGGTAATGCCAGAAGGAACAAATGTACTATGATTAGGGTACCTCTTTGCCTGCCAACATTACTGCATATTTGTTCATATTTTTCACTTCAACAACACTTTTGCAATGGTCAACACCTCAGTCTCTTTTGCTAGTCTTATACTATATATAACAACTTATGCACTCAATTTAATACTTTGCAAAAGGCTAATTTCTCAATCAATTTCTAACTCTAAAAAAGTGCAAATGTGGGAGAAGTGTAATATAAACACAAAAACACGAAAATCACCCAGCTGTTGCTAAGCAGAAAAGACCTATTTAAACAGCTTCTACAAATAAGCTTTCCACTGGCACCAGTAGCATATATGCCCAGGTTAAACCAGGCACACTTTACACAGACTTGTGTTTAACTTGTGCCCAGGTTCTTATATTTTTGTTTATATGGAACAAATGTATTTGTTATTAGGCATCAATATAACATATGTCTGGGTGACAAACACCAATCCGAGCAGTCAATTACAACTACAAGTGATTCAATAGTGTCAGATATGGTTATCAGTATCACACACTGACTGTATGCGGCCTACAATAAAATCATACTTGCCAACTTTGGCAAGTTGGCCCCTTGTGGGATCCAGGGGGATGTGGGCGGGTGGGGGTGGGGCTTAGTGAATTGCGTCATTTAGGCACGCCCCTTAAACTTTCATCACAATTTATAGCCTAGTACAGCAAGGGGTGGATCACATCCTAAGCTCCACCCCCGCCACTTAACTAATGAAGTGGCCAGGAACCCGGAAGTTGCCCTGCTCTCCTGGCAGTCATGGAGACTTCCAGAGATCCGTGAGGCTGGCATTAGTGGCGATAGGGTGGTATTGTTCATTTATTTTCCTTAGATTCTTTTGGCAGTTGAATTCATATAAATATGTTAAGAAATACACAGCTATCTGCGCAGTGCAAGCTTTTGCTGCTCAAGTACCATTACTGCTTGTTTACTCTTGTATTGTATTTGTGCTAAAATAAGGTACATATTGCAATATTACATATTACAATATTACATATTGCATATTGCAACTTCTCCGCATATATCCATTTATTAGTATAAAACTATAGTAAATGTCTTCTAGAAATACACCTTAGTTTTACAATAAATATTTTTGATATGCACATACTATTATAGAGTTTTACATTTAAAAAAAAAAAGTTTACTGTCACCATTTGTGGAAATCTACAGAATAGAGAATGTATACATTCTACAGAAAAATAAGTCTCTATTCCATATCATGCTGTTAATTTAGAAAGTGTTAATCTTATTAGTACCGTTGAGAGAGCATTGCAGATGACTGGAGGCTTTCCAGTGATGCATTACATTAGTAGCAATGTGTGCATCTGTGAGGCTGAGTAGCCTGATTCAGGCATTGCATAGAAAATCATCCTCAGAAGTGACTGAGGAAGAGAACACCTGCAGATAGCTGATATCTGTTTTCATCTTTCCCGTAGATAATGTTCAAAAAGAAAGTGGGTTAAATTAAAATGTAATTGGTACAATCCGCTCAGGATCAAGTCGGTATATGTGCAGTAATTGATGGATGCAGCCTTGCTAAAATAACTGTTTACAGTTTGCCTTTTAATGCTATTCATCATTCATTCAACTCTCACTTTCCAAAATGTGTATCTTGACTATAAAACTAGGTGCTTGTTCAGGTTTCTAAAGAGTATTTCTATTTTAAGGACCAAATAGCATATCATCCAATATTAGTTGGACATGTTTGCTACAATTAATTGTCTAGATCGCTTTATAAAAATAGCTCAATTTATTACAAAGGATATACAAAAAAATACAACTTGCACAGCATAAAATGACCTTACCTGGATCTAGGGCACTCTCCTGCTGTGGGATAGCATCGCCACTGGGCAATATCTGCTTCAATGGGTTCCTCTTCTGCTCCCCCCAGCCAGACTCACTGACAGCCAGTGGACACGTCTGTGCATACATGTACACTATTTAAAACCTTCCATTAATTTGTTTATTCTACCTGCACTATTTAAGGCATCGGTGTCCATGGATAGGTGCCAGCTAGCTCTGCTGCCCGTTTTGACTCCCATTTGTTATCGATATTGTTCAGCAAATTCCTGTTAATATCATCGTCCAGTGTATTCCTAGTATCTCAACTCCAACGTATTCCTGGTATCTCTATGTTCAGAGTATTCCGGATATCTGTTCTAGCATCTATTTCTGGTATCTGTTCCAGCATCTGCTCTTGGTATCTGTTCCTACAATCCTGGTACTTATTTCAACATTCCTGGGGGTATATTTACAAACTGCGGGTTTGAAAAAGTGGAGATGTTGCCTATAGTAACCAATCAGATTCTAGTTATCATTTATTTAGTATATTCTACAAAATGACACAGAGAATCTGATTGGTTGCTATAGGCAACATCTCCACTTTTTCAAACCAGCTTAGTAAGTATAATGCCTGGTATTTGTTCCAGTGCTACTCTCGGTATTGGCATCAACATTCCTGATATCTTCTCATGCGCTACCTGCCATTCTAGCCTGGTACCTGCACGAAGTACTGAAACATACCTTGTGTTAGCAGCAAAGTCCTTTCCTCCTTGCAGTGCTTTCTGGTGAAGACCTACAATACGTTGTGGGTAACATTAAACCTAGCAGATTGCTTTGAATCCAGAAGTTCCTATCCTATTCCTTTTCTCACACTAAATTTCTTTAGTGTAATTTGTCAATGACATGATCCTCTAAATGTATAGCACTGCGTACTATGTCAGTGTTTTATAAATAAAAGATAATAATAAAAAGGGAAACTGTTTGACTTTATGTGAGTCTGTGTGGGCAGATTTATAGGGTGAAAAGTTCTTTAGCTGGAGCAAATGGGATTTTTTGCCAGTGATGGGGCTTTTATTGTTTCGCTCTACACATCAAAGGTTTCTGTTAGTATGTCAATATGTGATCTGTGATAGCAAAGAATATTTGAGTCTCAGTGGATGGATATTTTTAGTTAAATCAATGCTGTTTCATCATTCACAGAGTAGCCAATGATCCCATAAAGATTTAATTGATCATAATCACTGATAAATTCTTGCCATTGTAGATGTACTGACTGGCTTATTGTGTGCCAAAGTAGCGTCATGATGTAACAAAAGTTTTTCAGGGATATTTCCCACGCACCATCTATTGCATACTTGCCCACTCCTCCCAAATTCTGGGTAGTTCTCATAGACTCCCGGGAGAGCAGGTTATTCTCCCACATCCTGCCCACTTCCTAGTGAAGTTGGTAGGATGGGAGCCTCCATTTTGGTCATTGTTCGTGTTAGCAGGGCCAAAATGACATTAATCATCGGGCACCGTCCTCTCCGTCTTCACACTTTACTTACCCTTCAGGATATCTCCTGGGGGGAAAGAGTAAAAAGTTGGTAAGTATGATCTATTTATACATTATTCCTTCTGCAGGGGAGGAAAAGTGTATCATCAGGCTCCATACCAAATAGAATAGGGGCCCAGTGATGTTGCTCCAACCCTCAGCCCCCCTTTTTAATCTTTTAGGACCAGTGAATGGTCGGAACAGGCCTCCCCTCTTTTGATAGCAGAGTGGGCACCAGGGGAACAACGGCCTTGGAGGTGGAGTGACCCAGCAAGGCCTGGTCCCCTTAGCTCTAGGCCTCATGGTTGTCACACATCCTGCAGTTCCGTCACTGCCCCTCTGTAATTAAGTGTAAGGAATACAAGAGAACAACATTTCAGGAAGTAAAATAAGTAATATAGTTTAATAAATATTATATTGCCATACTCAAAACAATTATTTTGGGACATCACTATTTAAACAATGAGAATGATTACATCCTATTTCATCTGCAAAGGAACAATGATGATCAATGATGATCAAAATGGAAAGAGACGTTATACTGATTTACTATACTGTTTTACCCATATGCTACAAATTTAGCTGCAGTAATTACTATGCATGGAAGCCAATAGCTGCCACAGACTACCATAAGTAAGAAATTATGACCATAGTCTCCAAACTGATATTGAGTTAAATTAGTCTATCAAATAAAAATTAATGTCTTGAAAAAATACGTCACAAAATCTTACAAACTACCAGCTACATATTTTTCTTCAAGGTCTAAAATACTTGGGTATCATTTTAAATTGTTTAACACACATTTTTAAAGCCTACTAAATGTACTTTGATGGTCGTAGTGAAAAAAATGATGAATTGAAGTGAATTGACCTATAGGGTGGCAATCATATTTCCGATGCAAATAATACCAACATAAAGAATATTGACACTAAAATGCAGACACTTATAATACTGACAAGTAAGAAATACCTAACATTGTAAACACTAAATGTAACATGTAAGAAATTCCGACACATATAAAATACTGACCGTGTGATTCATGAAAACAGCACTAGGCCAACCAGCCGGGGTGGGTGGCACTATAGCAAGGGGACACGCGGCAGGAGTCCCCCTGCCACAATAACAAACCAACCCCAGGCTGTTCAGCACTGGGCTGGATTCCTTAGGAAGTGAGGTCTGCAAAAAAATGTGCGGGTTTCCCCTCTAGCAAGCTCCTAAATTCCAGGGGCGGTGGGTGTAGTAGGATACTTTGAAGAAAAAAAAAGTAGAATGAAAAAGTAGAAAACATATTTTTAGTTCGTGGAACTACAAATCCCAGCCAGCCCAGGATGCCATTAACAGTCTGGGCATGCTGGTGCTTGTAGAACTACAAGCACCAGCATACCCATTACAGTCAGGGCATGCTGGCACTTGGAGAGCCACAAGTGTCATTATGCCATGACACCGAGGGCTTGCTGCGAACCTGTAGTACCACAAGTAATATGTTAACTAAAACACAACACCCTCTTTAATACCACATTACTTTAAATAAAAGTAAAAATAACCTTAAATAAAACATACAACCCTAACCACATATAGTTATTAAAAATAATACATCCAAATATTTACCATGTGATGCCTTCTTCTGTAAGGGATCCAGTATTCTTGTGAACTTATATTCCAAAAGTTGATGTAAATATCTTTTATTCTTCGGTCAAAAGACCCCTTTTGTCCTTTTGTATCCAAAATGTCTGGAGATATCTTCTTGTCTTCAGTCCTAAGGACCCCAAAATGAATCACATGGAACAAGCTTGGCTAATAAAAGCAGAAGAGGACACAACTGAACTATGATTTTCTATGTAAGACCATTCCGCTGCAGAATGAGAAACAGACACAAGGTCTATTTATACTGTACGAGGGTTTCTCATGATGGCGCAAGAAATCCCCCTACAGTATAAATATGCATTTTAGTGTCAGTATTCTTTCTGTCGGTATTATTTAAATAGGAAATTGGTACTACACCCGACCTGCACACATACATTTTCTAATAGGTGTTCTCAGTGCGTCAATTTTGAGCTTGCCTGTAGCATACAGAAGCTGTGATGCTCAACAAAATATTATTATTATTATTATTATTAATTTTTATTTATAGGGTGCCACAAAGTATCCGTAGCGCCGTACAAGGACAAACAATGGCACAGTACAAGGTGAAACAGCACAGTACAAGTAACAGTAAGCACTATAACTCTGGGGGCTCAGGCACAGCATGAAAGAGAGGGAGGGAGGGGAAAAGTGAGTATAGGCAGGTAACTATGGCCCAAGAGGGTGGGCACGGATGACAGGTTGAGAGTCACTGAGGGGAGCGGAGAGAAGCGAGAGGAGACAGAGGGCAGAGGGACTGAGAGGAGGTGAGCTGAGTAGCTGGAGAGCGCAGTTAAAAGTGATGGAAACAGAAGGTAGGAGAGCCCTGCTCAAAGGAGCGAACAATCTAAAGGGAGGGGAAGACAGACAGACACATGGATGAGACGGAAAGACGGGAGAAACGGAGACGGAGTCGAGGAAGGGGGAGAAGAAAAGAAGGGATGAGAAAGAGAGGTAGCCGACCGGTGGGAGTTTAGGCATGAGACTGGAAGGCTTTAAGGAAAAGGTGGGTTAAAATATAGTTCGTTGTGACTCTCAGTAAGTACTTAGTACATTTTCACCACCCAACAAACCCTAACTACTTTTTTGTAAGGTTCTTATTGCAACTTTTATTAGTTTCTCAAATGTCACCAAACTTAAAAGTGCAGTAATCTGGACTTCTTAACGTTTGATATTCTTATATTACAATAACCTCTCTTACCCTCTTAACTTATACCTAAAATAATTGACACCAGACTTAAATGTAGCAAAATAAACTTTATTTTGTTACCAAAAACTGTATGGTGGAGGAGAAAACAGCAGGCAGTGTGGCAAGGCCCAAAACTGGATATCCCAATGCAGGTCAACTACTCTTTGGATATCAAACAACGTGGGTAACAATTTCACCCAGGTTCACCGGGAATTAATTATCCTGGGCAATACAAAACCCGCAGCCATTCTGGGCTGAAGGCAGTGCAACCACAAGCCAACCCATAAGGGCGGTTCTTGCACCAATACTATAGCTGACTCTTCAAAGGGAAGCAGGTTCAGAATGCACACCAGTCATTGGCCGCCAACTGCACTGCGTTTTCCAGCAATGCCCGGATCCTCAACCATACTTATACCTAATCATTTAACCTTATTATTTAACATTGATATCATATATAGAATATGTACACAAATGTATATGGTGATGGGGTTGTCCAAGATGGTTAGAACAATAATTACCAGATTATCAAGTCTAATACAAAAATCACATATATATTATATATACTAATATCAAGTCCTATCTGGACATTGTTAGTAATTCAAACAGTACCGGGAGGGGTCAAGTGGTCAGCTTGTTCCCCTCTCTAACTAAATCCCTTGTTATGTCATGGACTGAATGGATGGATGAATGATATCCACGTGATTTCAATGTTAAACAAGTTTGTAATAACAATATAGTTATATCCATAATATATTATTTTTATTTTATGTTAAATAAATGTTTTTTGAATGATTATCAGGAATATGAGTGTATTCTGTCATATCTGTTTAGTTTTTATTTGATATAACCAAGGTGACTGGTGTTCCTTATTGTGGCTTTTTATAGAGTTAGGGACATATCCAGCTAAAGAATTCCACTTGGATAAACCATTTTGCAAATGTATTTTGTTTTGCATGCAGAGAAAATACTACCTACTTTTGCTTGTAGAATTGCACATTCAAATCCCCCTAACCCCCCACACACAGATAGCGCAACCTTCCAGCTGCATTTAGTCCTAAAGCTAAAAAAGGCCCATTATGGCTAAGGTGTTAACTCCTCACTCTCCAGCTCACCCTTCTCTAATACATATGTGTTCTTTGCTGCAGGCTTGTTGGCTATGAGAAATGATCAAATTAACACCAAACTAAATATAAATATAAAACTACTTACATAATGTAGGAATTGTATTATTATTATTATTATTATTATTATTATTATTATTATTATTATTTCAAAATAGATGTATTAAAAAAAAAACTAAATGCATACAAAAATATACAGGATAAGCAGTTTTAATTGTTTTCAAGATGGTCAAGTGGAGCTACATAGCCTAATGTAGAGATGGCAACAAAATGGGCGTAATTTCCACTAAGGAAAGTCGGACTTAAAAATAGCATATTT
Source organism: Mixophyes fleayi (assembly GCF_038048845.1). Taxonomy (NCBI): domain Eukaryota; kingdom Metazoa; phylum Chordata; class Amphibia; order Anura; family Limnodynastidae; genus Mixophyes; species Mixophyes fleayi. The sequence continues at coordinate 304,402,199 of NC_134403.1, read as the reverse complement.
AAACACATATGTTGAGCTTAACATCCATGGCATTAGTAGCATATGTGCCTGGTTTACACCTGACACATGTCACAGACATGTCCCACTGGTGCCCATGTTTTTATCCATTTGTTTTATTTGCAACAAACTAACTCACTATTAGGCATCAATAAAACTAAAAACCTCTAAAATATAGCAGAAACAATAACACATTTTAAAAGCAAGGTACAAAGGGACCAACAGATGAAATTATCTCATTTCCGCGTATCTAATTTAGAACAAGATTTCTGTCAGTAAACATTTTGGGTGCTTATTTTCTGTAACGTTATATAATGTACATCTGCTTTTGTGAATTTGATGTTTGGTTTCAGCAGGCTTGTTGGATAGTAGCATAGAGGAAAATGTCTGATTGGTTGTGATTTTCTGCAAGGGCTATGTACAATCCTTTTTATAAAAAATGACCTTACTTTAATGAATTACTATCAACGCTATTGATAAATTTTACTAGGAGGCACTAATACACTGAATACATACACCTTATCACTACTTCACATGGTTAAACATGCTTATAATAGCTTATTTGTACAGATTTTTAATATCAGCTAGATTTCAGTCATGAATATGTTGCTTTTAAACCTTACAAACTCATTTAATGCAAACAATAGCGTGTCATTATATCAGAATAAATGTTCATAAATTATCAGTCCTCAGTGGTACCTACTAACAGCAAAATTGTATCTAATTTCTCTTTCAAATAACATTGAAGTGAAAGTAATCCCAGATGACCAACATTGTTGTGTGGCAGGATCATTTAGCTTATGAGTCACTTTTACCTTTGCAGTCTGGCTGGGCCGAAATGCAAAATGTAGACTTAACCTCATGTGTCAAACTCCCATTGTCCCATAGGTTGTCAGCTTGCAAACATGGCCCTCTCACCTCTTCGTCCATTTTACCCAGTGTGTTTATTAGTTTACTATGTTTGTCCCCAATTGTAAAGCGCTACGGAATATATTGGCGCTATATAAATAAACAAGTTAACCCGTGCATGATACTCATGCATTCTAGTCAAATCAAGCTACTTAAGGTGTTAAAAAGGTTCTTGTCATGCATTTGGGCCATAGCCCAGGCCTCCTCAGGGGAAGAGCGTTACTTCCCGATGCAAGCGCCCTTTTTTAACGTGGTTTTGTCCACATGTCAACACCTCATCATTTTTCTCAATCACCTCATCCTTCATCTTTATCGCCACATGTATCCAGATGTCTATTCAGACACAGGGATCTCTCTCAGCGGTCCTGAGTATCACACTCTTCTCGCTCTGTCACCCCCAGCAACCACCAACCACTTTCCACTGTCACCCCCGGCAACCACCAACCACTCCCAACTGTCACTTCTCCTTCAATAAATATATATATATATATTTTTAAAATCTTTATAAACACTTTTAACAATTAACAAATTAGATTAACAAATTAAAAACATCTTAGTATACCAAATTTCAGCCCTTTCTGAGTTTTTTTCCCCACACACACTAAGAATTTAGTAGGTCAGTGTATAACTCCGCCCAGCAGGTGGCGCTGCAGCAAATTTCAGCCCTTTCTGAGTTTTTTTCCCCACACACACTAAGAATTTAGTAGGTCAGTGTATAACTTCGCCCAGCAGGTGGCGCTGCAGCTTGTTGTTTTTTTCCACACACAGACACACGCCACTAGGCTTTTATATAGTAGATGATGATGATGATGTGCAGCTCGCCTTTTCTTCTCTACCATTGTTTTGCTCTCTGCTTCCCTAAGTCTCAGTGGTCTTCCGCTAGTCATTAACAGCCTTGTATACAGTTGTTTTCTCCCATTTAGTTAGCAGCTGCAGACCCCATGAAATACATCAAGGTGCAAATACGATTACAGCAAAGGGTGTGTTTGTGGTTTCTTCATTCATAGACATAGCCTGTTTCAGATGAAATGAAGACAGACATAGGGCTAGATTTACTAAGCTGCGGGTTTGAAAAAGTTGGGATGTTGCCTATAGCAACCAATCAGATTCTAGCTTTCATTTATTTAGTACATTCTACAAAATGACAGCTAGAATTTGATTGGTTGCTATAGGCAACATCCCCACTTTTTCAAACCCGCAGCTTAGTAAATCTAGCCCATAGAATGCTAGTTGACAGTAGCCATATTGAGTAGAACCACATAACATCTGGGTCAGCGAAAAAGGTTTCTTTGTAGAAAGTCAACCTTTATGTCCAATGATATAAACAACATAAACAGGAGGATATCTGTGGAATTTATTCTCTTAGTTGTTGTAGGTTTGCTGAGATTTACATAGGGTACGCTGAAGTGCTTGTTGGTTATGAAGCAATTTAGCAGGAAGATCTGAAACTGCAGGTAATGAGCAACCAGACACGGACGATGGGTAAATATGTGGGTGATAACCATAATTAGAGCAGAAATCACTCTGATTGGTTAAACTGTGAGACTCATTATACTTAAATTCAGCAGTGGGTAATAACTTTACCCAGTTGTCCTGTTGGTAATTACTCAAACTTTGCATGTATTGTCTGATTAACTGGCTCCGTCTGCCCCTTTGACTGGTGGTGGTAGGCAGAAGACAGATGGAGAGCAATACCCAGGGACTTGCACAAGGTCCTCTAAAACATGGAGGTGAACTGGACAATGTCCAATAGACACCCATGCAATTGGTAAATCTTTTAAGAATACATGGCCAGTTTGTGGAGCCATGGGCAGTATTTGAGGAGAAACAAAATGTGTCTGTTTAAAAAGGTACAAAGATAGCTTGATATTCCTCTAAAAGTCAATTGAGATGAAATGCCATGGTCTTGAGGGAATGAGTAGTGGTTGCAAAAGTCCAGCTAGATGTTGTCTTAAAATCTTAATGTAAGACAAGCTGCATATTGTTGAGTGTTTTGACTCATAGAACACCACAAGTAGTGTTGTTTGATTTGTTCAAAGGTTTTTTGAACTTCCAAATATCCTGCTACACAAGTACCATGATAAAGTTGTAATATCTCCTTATGGAGAGTAGAAGTTGGATTCATAGTGTCTATGACATTGGTGGCTACTAGTAATGCCCGACGGCATAGTGCTGCTTATGTGGTGAGGACTTCTGTATATAAACGACTATAGGAGCAATATAAATCACATTTGCTGAATTTACATTCAGGCTGGATCATGGACTTGTGTAGTGTGAATGGCGATTAACAAAGTCTGCGCTAATTAGAATGTTGAATGGAATGCAGAAGTAATAGTTCTCTGAATGGAAGGTGACTTCATCACAGGTGACTGGTGTATACTTGAGACTATAACTATCTGGCAATGAGAGCATGCAGTTGCCAGATTATTGAATTTCTCATCAACTAGTTTGTAGCCTTTCAAGACTGTGTGATTCCCGTATACAGGACCCTGGCTTTGAACTCTAACCATTGCTTATCATTGCTTTTCTTTACCGTGTCAGGGGGGTAAAAGCAAACTAATGGTATTTTCTGAATGTTCAAAGTCTTCTGAAAAATATAAGGTATAATTTGTGTGGGTACTGCATAAACAAATTACTGATATTGATGCTGGGATGTGACCAACCCAAAAAGTGCCACAGGGGTGAAGAAAACCTCAGAAACAAAAGGGACATCCTAACCATCATCTAGTATTACTTGAAAAGTGTGTTGTCAACCTTTGTTTCTTCTAATTCCCTACTAGATCCTCTACAATCTGGTTTCCACTCTCATTAAGGGACTTCATTATGAATCCCTTTGTTCATGAAAATTCCATGAAAACAGCTGTTCATCAGAATTTCTCACAACATAATCTAATTACCAATACAAACTCTGTCAACTTCACCTTTTTTTCTAAACCCTTCATTTTCAGATTGAAAGTTCTTTGACCAGGGTTCTCTAATCTTCCTATTGTCCCATGGTTGTGTAAATGTCAAAAATAATGTCATTTTTAGAATTTGTGGTATGTCTTGATCAATCTGTACGATGAAGAACATACTGTTGTTTTATAAATAAATAATAGGAAATATAATTTTTCCAATGACCCTCTTAAATATAAATTTCAAGTTAGAGTTAGGCATCAGTTTGGTATTGAGCAGACACTTTTGGTGTGTTGGGGTTCTGCATTGGAGCTATGTGAAAATTAGATTTAATGGGGAGACTACGTTCAGTGCAAGATGTCTCCAGAACGTACACGAGACACATCGCATTGGAGATTTAACAGGAATCTCTGCTCATATTTTCTTGCACCTCATGGAGGTACACAGAAAAATCAGCAGAGATTCTTACGGTAATAGCTGGCAATAGGCACAGCAGAACATCGAGGCAATGTTCAGCTGCACCTCGCAACAAATTGAATCTCCAGCAATGAGTATCTCTAGTCTGTTACAGATCCCATCCTTTACTTTAATAAAAGTAATATTATACAGCATTTTGACAGACCTTTTTGCCATATATATTGGTGTCATGTAAAATATACTTTGTTGTAACATTAGCATATCATGTATTCACAGTTATGCAGGATATTTATTAAAAAGGATGTAGATTTCATATAACTACAATTAAAAATCTCACAAGCATGACAATGCACACTTTCATATAAAACATCTTCATCCGCTCTTCAAATCTATATCTTTATCTATACATATATTAAATTCTTTATATTAAAGACTGAATTGTTACTTATTGTTTGCATGCTCTTTACAAATATGTTGACAATATGTTCCAAACCTATGTACAAAAATAGAAAATCATGACACCACAAAACCTCAATATTTAAAAGTGACCACTAATCAGATAATCTGAAAGCTACTTGCAAAACATAACAACTAAAGCTTCTTTTCTATCACATAAGTCGGTGCAACCCTTAAACAAAAAGCTTAAAATGCTAAATCTTCAGAAAATATTTATTTTTCAATTACCTAATGGTCACTTCAGTATATGTTTGACTACAAAGATTATGGAATTCTAGTTTTTTTGACCATTGAGCAATAAGATAACTCAAGCTTTACAAGCTATTGTGAATTATGGTCATTAGATTACTAATGCATTTTATTACTATTAAAACAATGTTGTGAAGACATCTTTAATTCATTTGAGAGACTCCATGGCAGCCATAACTACGGATTGTACCAAAGCTATACAATAGGGAGGGGTCACACTATGTACAAGGTCAGCCAGATATGCTGCAATTTAAGATTTATTTGGAAGCTAAACATTTTTTGAAAAATAAGCATCCAAGGTAGATATGATATCCTATGATAATGACTAGTGAAAGTATGAATAGATAACCATCCTGCTTTGCAAAGCTGCCGACAAGTGAGCCTTGCTTGTCCAAGATGTTGCCACTTTTCGGTTTGAGTGAGCATTGAGGACATCTGGCACTTTACGACCATTACTCTGCTTAATAACATCTCTGATCCAATTGGAGATGGTTTGTTTAGAGGGAGCCTACCCTTTTCTGTACACTGTCATAAGCACGAGGAGCTGTTATGTCTTCCTGAGTCATTCTGTTCTATACAGATATATAGAGATTGATCTCACTAGATCCAGTGAATAGAACTCCCTTATTTGGAGCAGATGTAATTGATGTCAAGAAAACTATTTTCAGTGTCATCCATCTCAAGGAAACTCTGCAGAGGCTTAAAAGTTTCAGGGCCTGATTCATCAAGGCACGCATTCTGAGGGCAACCCGTGCTCAGTATTATACGCACGTATTGAGGCTTTCTGTTCATCCGAATTCATCAGGGCACGGATTTTAAGATATGTGCCCTGTTGAATTCGGGTGCAGGGCTGCTCTGTTCTGCGCTACTACACATTATACAAACTTGTCACTACCTGCAGCGGCCTGCAAGCTCTATACAAGGGGTTTCTCTAGCTTATAAATAGATCTTGCGTCTTTCAATATTACATTCTGCGGCGGTTGATCCTCCATAGAGGAGTTTACGTTATCCTAAGGGTTTCTTATTTTGCCAAACAGTATCCAGTGGAATATTTTACAGGGCCTCAGATAGTATTTTTTTGGACACCTACATTACCTTGGAATATTATGTTTTTTGTTATGGACTCAGTCCTTAAGGATTGAAAGCTTACAAGATTGGATCTTTTACAGATGAAAACAATAGATGATAAGTATATTTGGGTTTTTATTATTTTTAATAAAATTATGTGGTTTGCACGAGGAATGCGATTTATTTACAGTTTAGATTAGGCTTTTTTTAAATTAAACTAATGTGGTTTCAAAGAGGTGTGTGTTTTATTTAAATTGTACTTTGTGGTACTACATGACTCAGCGGGCCCTGAGTGTCAGGGTATGCTGCCACTTGTGGTTCTCCAAGTGCCAGCCTTTATTAACCCACACCCACCGCTTTCAGCACAGGGTTGGGTATCCGTAGAGGGGGAGGCTGCACATTTTTTTGTTGCGGACCCCACCCCCTAGGGAATTCAGTCCCGTTCTAAGCAGCCTGGGGTTGGTTTGCCATTATGACAGGGGGATCCCTGCTGCAGGTTCCTCTGCTATTGTACCACCAGCCCCGGGTAGCTTGCCTAGTGCTGGTTTTCATAAAATCGTAGTGACCCCCCCTGCTTTTGCATCTAACAGCACTAGGCTGGCAGCACAAGGGTTAATTAAATCGTTAGAATGGGGGGTCCACATCCTTTTTTAAATAAAAAATCTTTCTTTTTACAGTGTATAGGACCTGCAGGTCAGGCAGCTATTGCGGCCGGACCCGCCGGATTAACTTAGATTATCCCCAGAGCTGGTGCATTAAGAGATATGACAGAATGACAGGTTACTCTGATGGCCATAGAGCTCTATGCAGCCATGGCTGCGTGCTGTATGCTTCTTGAGTTTGTCACACACCTATTGAGCATTGACTAAGGCAACACACCCCTTTTCCGCCCTGGACATGGACACTATAGTAAGTGTCCTTTGCGTGCACTGCCGCATTGAACAGGCTTCCATTCCCGGATGTATCTGCCAGTTGTGGGCATGTGCAGAGTGATTTTGCATTTGATACACTCAAAATCACCACATACGTGCCTTGATGAATCAGGCCCTCAGACTTCAGTGTATAAAGAACTAAATTACGATCCCATGCGGCCACGAAGAGCCTGATGGATGGATAAATCCTCTTCACTGTTTGTAAGAATCGGATAACCCAATCTTGTGAGGCCAACTTTGTTTCTAAGAATATGCTCAATGCTGACACTTGTACATTCAGGGCCTGAGTCATCAAGGAGAGCAAGGCAAAAAAAGGAGTCAATGTTCTCTGGGATAAACCATGTTATAATGCAAAGGGTGTAAATTAGTTAATTATTTTGCATATATGTTAAATACTGGCTGTTTTTTCATCTAGCACACAAATACTTTATAGCTTCATTTTTACACTGAAATTTAAAGTTGATCTAGGACATGCGCAACTATAAACCAGTTCCCACATTTTAAATTTACCTTCCCCTCCAATGCAACATGGTTTTGCACAGATGCAAAGTTATTCCTTTTTTTATGCTTTGCTCTCCAGGCCCTAAGAGTCAATGACGCAAGGCTTTTACTGAAACTATCCTGAAGGAAATTAAGGATCTGTGGAATGGAGGCTGCTGCTAGGTTCAATTTAGAGCCACACCAGCTGATAAACTTCTTCCAAATCCTGTGATAGATATCTGAAGAATTCTTCTTCCTTCTGTTCTGATGAGTGTGATACATATGTTCGGCAGTTACATGATTGACATTTATATGGTCGACACCAAATTTAGACGGTGTTAGAAAGTCTACAATAATGACATTGACGGTATTGTTAGGTCAACAGTTGAAATGTAGACAGTTTTATTAAGTTGAGACTTGAAATGTAGACAGTATTATTAGGTCGACAATTCAAATGTAGACAGTATTATTAGGTTGACAATTCAAATGTAGACAGTATTATTAGGTCGACAACTCAAATGTAGACTATTATTAGGTCAACAATTCGAATATGGTAAGTATCAATATGTCGACAATTCAAATGTAGACAGGTTTATTAGGCCTACAAATCAAATGTAGACAGTTTTATTAGGTTGACAATAATATCCCTAACATTAACCCTTTCCATATAATACTGTCTACATTTGAATTGTCGACAGAATAATACTGTATACATTTCAATTGTCGTCCTAATAACACTGGCTACATTTGAATTGTTGACCTAACAATACTGTTGACAATGTGAAATGTCATCCTAATAATATTGTAGACATTTTAATTGTCAACCTAATGTTGGTGCCAGATCAAAAGTTTACTAAAACCATAAACTTCCCAGGAGCTACTGCAACTTGAAATTCTCTTGTAATTAATAATTCCATTAACATTTGATAAAGTTTAAAACAAGTGAGGCAGAGAGTGCATTCATTATATATTGAATTTTAAATGTCATATTAAGAGGAAAAATACAGAACTGAGTTTAAAATGTTGCAATATTAGTTTATAAGTTTAATTTGTATAAATAACCCCATTTTAGCTTCTTTTAGGTCATTATACTATGTCATCTAACTATGGATACGTTTTTGTGCTAAACCCATGTCTGTATTTTTTATGAAGCTTTTGCCAATTTTTTAAGTTAAAAAAATCAGCAAATATTCCCTTTGATGAATTGAGGGCAATTTGGGATGAAACTGGACTTAGAGTTCCATAGCCAAATTAGTTACGTTGCAAAATAATAAGTTATATGTTTGAACTTAACACAGGTTTGACACCACAATAATCTTCCTACATTATTTTGATGGGTATCTTATGTTATCACTCTGTGCTGTTGGAGGTACCTGCACCTCTGTGATCTAATACTATGTAGCCTCCTGATTGCTTCCATTACATTCTTCATGGATCCTCCCTGCCCTCTCATAAAGACATGTAGTACTCTTTGGGGCACAAGGTGGACGCTCCTTCGGCAGAGAGTGCCGCCAAACCCAACTAAGAGGTAAATTCCCCATCAGGGATGAGACACCAATAAATATAGACTTTAAACGGAAAAGGCTTTCCTTATCAGGTTAGAGGAAAAGAAGTGAGAGGTAAGTTTTGGTGGGGCAGTCCTGATTTTGGATAATTGCCCGTTCAGTCATGACTGTGTCCTGACTGGAAGGATAGTTTGGAGGTATGTCCTGCTCCACACTGCTCTGCTTGTGAAGGGAGAGCTACATGCACCTAACAGTAGCACTCTAGCGGTGTGGCATGGAAACTCTCTTCTAGAAATACCGTGTTTGCCATTGCACAGATAGCCTATAAGATCTGATAGGCTATCTGTGATTTGATGAGCAGTGTGCTTCATTGGCTGTTGACTAGTAAATATTCGGTCTCACCGGAGCTTAACTCTTTTTTAATTTCTCTTCTCTAGGATATCAAGATTCCAATTGGATTAGAGTAGATGAAGTTGAAAATAAGATTTTATATAAGTATTTAATATGAAGGCACTTTTTTTTTAATCGGAGTAATAATTGAAATTTTTAAAGAAGGCGCCACTAACTAATAATATTAAACAGGCGCACAACTATTTAATAATATTAAAAGCGGAGACACAATACTTATTTTATTAGTAATGGGAGCACAAGTAGTTGTAATACCTTGGTGCACACCGAACAGGAGCACCAGTAGGGGTTCAGTGCTACTCAGCATTAGGCCAGGTTTATATAGGTTCGGAGACTCAATTTTTTTCACCCCCTCTGCCTCCAGAGGGCTGGGCACGATGCTAAGTAGCACTGGGCTCTTATAGATGTAAGGGGTAAAACTGAATATTTCTCATTCGGTATTGGTTTAGCCTAAACCACATGCAGTTTGTATTCAACTGCATGCGGAATAGATGTTGACAAACCACCACATATCAGAAGCAGGTTGAGTTTTTCTTCTGCCATCACTATCAACTCTAGGCTGACAACACTTAGATCTATCTTTTCTCTCCTGAAAATCTGAGCTTGTCATCTTCCCACCCTTTAATGCAAAGATCCCTCAGCTTCTCTCCCCATATCCAGTCCCTCTCTTAGTCCTGTCATCTTCTTTGCAATATTGTCAAAATCTGCCCCTACCTTACTCAGGTGGTAACAAAACCCTAAAGTGCGCATTCATTATCTCCCACCTCAAGTTTTGTAACCTTCTCCTCACTGGCCTTCTACTCACCTGCCTCTTACCTCCCGAGTTCATCATGAACATTGTGACCAGACTAATCTCCTCCTGACACTCTTTATCTGCTGCACCCCTCTGTAAATCCCTCCACTGGCTCGCCATTTCCTCCAGAATCCAAGCTGCACAGCTTCACTTATAAAATCCTCTACAAAGCTTCTCAATCTTACATTGATAGCTTTTTTGAAGTGAAACGTGCGTCGGGGCTCATGGGTAATTGACGCTGACACTGACGTCATACCTGGAAGTGGAGCCAGTAAGCGGCGATGCCGCAAGCGCTCTTGCAATAATGATTATGGGGATTGAATCCCATGCATAATAGCGCTTTCTATTCATTTAGGCAGGGAAGACAACAATATCGCTACAGCTAATGGGTACATTTAACTACCTGGGAGATCCAAGATTATTTAGGGGGAGCTATGCATATCTGGTGAGGACAGTCTCTCATAACGCTGTCTTTATGTATTAGAATCACAGAATATTACTTTTTCCCACCAGCCTTTAGTTGCATTGTATACAATTATTTGGGGAATGGATTAAATATAATCCTTTAGTAAGCAATGAATTAGGAAGATCAATAAGAGTATAGATATGAGGGGATGAATAATATTTGATAGACATAGTACACTCATTTAGGTGAATCCTTATGAATGCCCCAGACATACTCTGTTACTATCTTCCAAAACCAGTCAATATATGCTACATTGATATACATTTCCTCTTATATGTTCTCCTATTTGATCGAAGGATACCTTTATCTGCTCTCACCTGTCCGAATTATTATACAATTGTGGAATTAAAGGGTGTCAATGATATTTGTTTTTCAGTGATCCAACACATGATCTCCATCTTCCCATTTGGCTCCACTATCCATGTTTTTAATACACCACTATTTTCTCTATTCACTAGATATTTCTCCTTTCTATATTTTAATATTTCACTTTTTTGCCAATGAGGTTAAACAACATCATTTGGATAAGATATGTTTTTATGATTATTAATAAAGGTATTTGCCCGGATCAATTAACAATATAAGATTCATTTCTTAGTGTGGATAGGAGTGCCCTGTGAATCCATCTTTCTCTCTTTGATTTCTCTCATAATATATTATGGAATGGAGCACCCCCTCATTTACAAAATAAACTTTTGCATAAATTTATGAGGTTTATCCTGGCTCTGTGCGGATAATTCATGTCCTTTTCTAATTGATAGCTTTATAACAAGATATACAACTACTCGATCACTACACTCTGGCCTTCGGCTCTCTTCCCTGCTTATTACCTCCTCTCATTCCTGCAATTTCCTCTCAGATTTCTGCAATTCCTTACCTCACCCTTCCAGACCCCCAATCTTAGATCCTTCCAATGGTCTTTCAAAACCCACATCTTCCTTGATTTCCTACCCTTCTCCCTTCTAGATCCCTCTTTACCAATTTCCACATCATCTTCCTTCCATTCATGACTGCCCCATCTACTCCTACTGTCTCCCATTTCCCCATCTGTCTAGATTGTAAGCTCTAACAAGCAAGGTCCTCGTTGTACATTCTGCCAAAATCACATGCTGATTTGTGTGTATTGTATTCTTTTTTTTTTACTATGATAGCTACTCGCATTCATGTACTTGGTATTACGCTTAATACAGCCCATGTGTATGCGTTATCTTTTATGTATTATTTTGTATTGATTTTTTTGTATTGATTTTACCCTTTCTGTATTCATATTTTGTTTACTGCACACTTGTTCTTTTGGCTGTTTGGCACTGCAGAATCAAATATGTAATAAAACATAAATGTAAATAAACTACGAAGATGACAACGACTTTCAAGACTTTCAAGGTATTAGCTCAAATAAACAGCAATACTGTCCAAGTGAGACTATGATTGCAGATGCACTGGCCAAGCCAATACTGTGTCACGAGGAACTCACAAAGAGGAAACTTGTGCAATAATCCTTATACAATTGAGAAGACTGTTAGAGTTACAACAAACAAAGATTATTCCACTGCACTTGAAGTGTTAATCGTTACATATAACTGATTTCTGCACAGAGGGAAAATGATTGCTTGGCAGTGTTAGTTCATGTAATACCTGTGCTCTCTGTTTCCCTCCTGTTCCTGTCTTATGCTCCCTGTTGTTCCTCTATTTGGATGTGTTACAGATAAGTCATGCTGTTCCGTTTATTCTGTGTATACGGAACACAGCCAAATTCTTATTCCTGAAGAGCGCCCATCTGTGTTCATTTACAAAGAATCGGAACTTAAAGATCTAACAAATATTACATTTAACTCTGTCGTATTTTTTAAAAAAAATAATTTTCTCAATGTTGTTAACTAGAACTATAAACATTTATGAGGCATAACCATACATTACTGGGCCTCATAGCAAAAGTTTGAATGGCTCAGGGCATTCCAAATGACTCTCCCAATTAATATCTAAGTCACACCTGCCCACCATAGTTTGCTTCAAACCACATTACCCTACGCCCAGGGCCGGACTGGGACTAAAAATCAGCCCTGGCATTTAAAGTACACAGGCCCACCTCAGTTCCAGCAGGGAAGAAAATATGCGGTGGAGCCGAACAGGGTGTGACCTCATTGTATTGTGGGTGTGGCCAACATGGGGCATTGATACATACATTATAATAATACATTACATTTATCACGCCCTCCCAGCCACATCACGCCATCCCCAGGCACATTATGACACCCCCAGCCCACTGTACTTATTTATGTTTCTGGTGCTGCTGACATCCATAAGGGTGGGAACTTCCTGTAGAGTGAGCAGGGAAGCTCTATGTCTCACGAGATTACCAAATCTTGTGATACTTAAAGCTCCTCGGCTTGCTCTGCAGTCTGTGTCCTGTCCGGGAACTGGGAGCAGCTATCAGTTCCCTTCCCCTAACCAGAGGTGGATTAAGGCCCAAGGTATTAAAGACAGCATGGTCCCTAACATGGTTATCATTTTAGACAAATATACAGGCTCTATTGTTAGAAGCACACAGCTCTGCCTTCACAAGCAGTACGTTGTGAAGCGGGACATACCTCCCAACTGTCCTTGCAGTCGGACCAAATCCTGACTAAGGGAGACAGTCACCCAAATTCAGGACTGCCCCACTAGATTCAGGACAGTTGGCAGGCTGTCCTGCTCTCTCCTACCTGTCTTGGTCACTATCACCACTTGTAGCAGCTGATTTCTTTAGCTCAGTTCATTCTTGTCTTAATCCTGGAATATTGGATTCCCTATTTTGAAAAAAAATGGGTACATGAGATTTAGAAAACTCCAACCAGCCCCGGTGTTAAAACAATAGCACTCACATTTTATAATTAGGCCTCCCTCCAGTCCCCACAATAATAATAATATTCACATTTAATAAGTAGACCTATTTCCCTCCAACCAGCCCCAACATTAAATTAACAGTATACCCATTTACTCAAAACATATTTCCCTCACTCCAAACAGTCTCAGCAATAAATTAAATAGCATTACAGTTTAATAAATATAGCCATTTTCCACAACCATCCCCAACAACAAATAATTCACATTCACATTTAATAAATAGCCCACCTGTTACGAGCCGCGGCTCCCCGACGGGCCGCCGCGGCTCACTTCCGGTCTCTCCGGGCGTCCCGGCCGTCTCCATGACGACCGGGACGTCACTTCCGGCCTCTGCGTACCGGTTGCCTGGGCAACAACCGGGACGCTCTGTCTCCTTTGCTGCAGCGCCCGGCCAGCGCCCCTACAGCCGGGCGCATGTGCACAGAGGTAAGTAACTCTTTTGTATATTTTTGTATGGCACCTGGTGTATTTAGCTGCAATTATAGTGTGCATCCTTATGTCCTTTGTACAGGACATTATGGCCTTACATAGGGGTTATAGGAGTCAGGGAGGAGTCTCGCTGGCACTCTGCTGCTATTGGTGTTCCTCACTATTTAAGGCAGTGAGGACAGGACCTCACTGCCAGTTATAGCTCCCAGTGTAGCTAGGATCCCTGTTCCTGTTTATGCTCCTTGATTATTTTGCTCAGACCTGATCTCCCGTTTATGACCCTTGGCTTGTTTTTGGACCCTTTTTTTTTGCCTGTGACCCCTGACCTTGGATTGTGCTTGGAATTTCTTTGTCTGCTGCCGGCCTCGACCCCTGCCTGGATTTCACGCTGCCATTGCTTCTACCCTCCATCGCTGGGTTCTCCCCAGTTAGCGCTCATCTCTCGACCCTCTGTTGTCTGCGGCCAAGTCTGTCCCCACCACTAGGGGCTCCAGTGAACACCGGACTTCAGAGCAGACTCCGGGTTTTGACGTGCTGACTGGAGGGGTTCCTAAGACCTCCTCCACAAAATGAGCCCCATTTTCAATTGATAGCCCTAAACCACCCCAGCATTAAATTAAAGGTTCCTTCACCTTACCTTAAATAATTAGCCCCCACCTACACTCCACCATTAAATAGCCTACCCCGAACACACTATTTTAAGATCCTCCCTTCCCTCACATATTATATTAAAATACTGTGCGCACACACACACACGCTATATTTAAAATACTGTGCGCACACACACACACACACACACACACACACACTATGAACATGGCCAAACACACATGCACACTATAGCAACATGGGGCCACACATGCTCAAAATTAGCCCTACAATTAGCCACACACACACTGTTAGCCCCACAGACACACTGTAAGTCACAGTTTGTTTGCCCCACTGTTAGCCACACTGTTTGTTAGCCCCACTGTTAGTTTGCCCCACTGTTAGCCACACTGTTTGTTAGCCCCACTGTTAGCCACACTGTTTGTTTGCCACACTGTTAGCCCCACTGTTTGTTTGCCCCACTGTTAGCCACACTGTTTGTTAGCCCCACTGTTTGTTTGCCCCACTGTTAGCCCCACTGTTAGCCACACTGTTTGTTTGCCCCACTGTTAGCCCCAGTTTGTTTGCCCCACTGTTAGCCTCACTGTTTGCCCCACTGTTTGTTTGCCACACTGTTAGTCACAGTTTGTTTGCCCCAAACTTTACCCAATTCACACATCCCTCTGACCCCATGACTAGCATTGCTGTGTAACTGGATCATATAGCATATAAATCACTTTTTACATTGGCACACTGGCTAGACAGAAATGCAATATGTAGACTTAACCTCATGTATCCAACTCCCATAGATTGTAAGCTAGTGAGCAGGGCCTTCCTACCTCTTTGTCTGTAGTACCGAGTATTGTTTTATTATTGTGTTTGTCCCCAATTGTAAAGCGCTATGAAATTTGAGGATGCTATATAAATAAATGTTGATTATGGCGATTGATGATTGGGTGTCATGAAGGTAAAGGTAAGGTAAGAATCCCTTAGGTCTGCCTGACTTGACTCTATTCTACCCAGAGGCGCGGAGTGTAATGGAGCAGGTGGTCTTTGCCAGGGACCCGCGCATGGACTTTGCTCTGCAGGTCACTGCCTCCTAAGAGAGTGCTAGGTGAGGCTGTAAAGAGAACCCAGATACACGAGGAACAGGTCAACAGTGGTAGAAGCAGGATCGCCTGTAGGGTAGCTGATGGCCTCACTGGGCAAAAGAGCAGATTACTGGATAGCCTGTGGACAATTAGGTAACCTCTGCAGACAGTGGAACATGATGTTGATAGTTTGCGGAAGGGTGAGTAACCACTGTGGACAATGGAACAACATGCTTTATTCCACTAACAAGGACTTAGAAAACAGTATAATTAGTTGTACTAACATACGATTTTAATGAATAAAATAAACCAGAAAGCTTCAAAACAGGACAAAATATAACATCTAATAAGTAATGCATATTTTGATACTTCACCTTGTCCCATATTCTAGGAGCATGACTCTGACTTAATCAGTCTGGTCCACTGTGTCAACACATCTCTGTAGTGAATTGAGGTGACATATGGTCCTGCTTTGAGCCTTCTTAGTTTCAGAAAGAAAACTGTTGACAGTGCAGGGACTTGCTGTCGGATAGACCTAGACCATCTTGCATTACCAATTCTTTGTTGAGAGTGGGAAACATTGTGGGTGACATTCAAGGGACCATGAAATATGCTTATTTTAACATATCCAAACAAATTGATTGATCATATAATTCCAAAGAGCGTGAGTCTAGTAGAAAGCATTCAAGGTTGCCTTGAAAAAGATTCATAGCGAAATGCGCATTGGCGGTATAGCGCGCCGCTATCTCATTACAATTATGCCTAATAGCCTAGATCTAATAGTCGAATAGGTACCATACTATTGACTTAGCATAGATCTCTAGGGGGATTTATATAGCGCACAATAGATTATCCCATAATACAGGGTTCAGCTTTTAGATTATATACACTATTTCTAGGCATTAATCAATTGCCTTTATACAACAATGCTGGGAAGAAAATAGCACTTAGGCAATACTCCGAGAGGCAATGTGAATATTCATTGAGTCTATCACCTCATCTAGTGAATGTTTCCACTTGGACATTATTGAGATCAATATTGATTTATACTGTTTGCCTTAAGCTTTAAGAACAGACAGATTCATTATTATAGGATACAAACCTAGTAGGGGGTGTATTATTCCCATATTAATAGCAGCGCGCCTTGGTAGTGTTCTACTACCATTTTAACAGCTTTTGTATTTGTACTTCACTCAAACCACATTTCCTATTTTTAATATTTCGCTAATTAATTAGATAATTTTTTTTAATGCATATCAATAAAGATCGCTGTATATTAAATTATTAAATTGTGAGTGCCCTATCAACACATTTCTTCCTCTCTCTTCAAATCATTACCATTTGATTAATGTGTGGGTGCACCTGTCCTCTGAGTCTCATTACAATAAAAATTATTATAATAAATGGATGACTTAAAGATGGAGTACGGAAGAAATCAATCTACCGGGTGCGATATATATCTCCTTTAAGAAATTCCTTGTATGGCCACATGGGGAGCCCAGGTGCATATAATGAGCAATTGGATTCCACAATGATAAAAAGTTTGGACATACTGATTTGCGACTGATGAAGTTCAACTTAAAATTTTTGACACTGGATTAACTCTAAGCAAAATTATTAATTATACTATTCTTAATGGAGAAGGATCTAGCAGTAATAGTGCAGCACAAAGTGTCCAACAGTACATAATGCAATAAAGCAGAAGCCAAAAATGGCAACATTGTATCATTTATTAATATGTATAGAATAGTCTGATGTCAGTGTTTTTCTGTCTATATAAGTAGTTGATGAGACCATACCTTAACTATATGGTATAATTGTAAAAAAAATACATATTACTATTGTGAAAAGTACAGAAATGAACAGCTAAATGAATGGCATGAGATCTCTTAATTATGAGTACAGGTTAGTGCGGTCTACTATAGGAAAAGTCATCCAATGAATTTTACTTATCTTGTATAAATATATAGAATAACTAAATAAATCTATCTCCAGCTCTTTTCATTTTTTACAGCTTTTCATTAACTGCTATTTACCTTTTTTGTTGTTTTTGGTCATTTCCATTTTTAGCTTTCCTTTTAACTATTAATACATTCATTTGTGTTAATCAGAAACCATTAATTCCCTTAGCCATTTAAATATGTGATTATTATTATATTTACAAGTTATTACATTTATATGTACATTTTCAAATAACTGTTCCATATATTTGACAAGCTCTTTTTTTATTAGTTCAATTTTTCCTGGGATTATTTCCAATTTATATTAATATCTTAATTTTTACTGGCAGACGTTTTTCTTTTTTTATATCTCACACATCCTGACAGTTGATAAAGCCGAACTACTGCACCTTGTCCACAAATTCCCATGTCTTCCTTGTTGCTTTTCAATAACTGGGCTTAAGCTAGGAATATAAAACAACTGTGGGAATTAAAACAGCTTTTGTCTTAAAACACTGAAACGATTTACTGTAAAAGGGTGGTACCACTAAAAGTAGGTTCAACAACAGGTGATTTAGCCTTGATTAGATGTTTTTCTGGCTTAATACAATGTATAATGCAACTGAATTCTACTGTGCTAGAATGAAATTTGATTTTCCATGGGTTTATAGGATCTTTTTCTATGTAATGTCTAGGATACACAATTCTCAAACAGAAACATAGTATCCAAAAACTACAAACAGGCATATTTTTAAAATTTCCAAATTATATCATATCTATCAGATATTATAAAGTGCTGAGTAAAGTAAGCAAAATCCACATTCAATATTCTCACAATTGTCTTGAGGACCTATATATATATATATATATATATATATATATATATATATATATATATATATATATGTATTAGAAATAACTGTTCTGTATTTAAATACAGACTGATTGTCCAGTAGACATTGACAGATGGCTGATGATGATGATAATTCCGACATGTGTTAGATAAACTGGTGGTAATAAAAACTACATTTACTGAACTTTTTAAAGTACTCTTTCAGGTATGTAAATTTGAATATTTAAAAAATATAATAATCCCTTTCCAATATTAAATTGTCTTGTGAAAGTCAACCAAACCAATTGAAATAAAATAAAAGAAACACTTTTTTTCAGTTAAGAGAAGTAAAAATAGAGAATTATTTATCTAATATGGGTGATGGACTGTGCGTATTGGATGCTTTCAGTATGATTTCTTGTTTGAATAGAAAGGTTTATAAATTGATGGCACCATAGTTTGTTCCATATGTTTTTGGAGTTGTACTGTATTTTTTCTCTGTACAGACAAACACGATTCTGCTTTAACATTTACATCTGATAATAACTAATACTTGGCACTACTGGCAGGAAGTGAATCTGAACAGCCATCAATATAATGATGATTTTCCTATTTTAAAAAAAAAAAAAAAAGTGTACTGTAATGTTCTATCATCAAAGGTTGACTCAAGAACACATCAGAGGCAACTGGTATAAGAGGTATTGTAACAATATCAGCTGAACACCAGAGGGCCCCTCTATGAAGTACCAATACTGTTTCATAAAATTAAAGCAGAGCACGCTGTAACATTCAAAGTGATTAGAGGTCTACCTAACTAGGCACTTCAGCAAAATGTATTAGCACTTGTCTGTTAAATGTACAATCTTGCAAGGGAATAAATTATACATTTGAATGTAGCCTATGTGACCTTACAATTGTTTTTTACTGCTTTAATGTGTTCTTGGTGATTTGGTTTTCTGATTTAAATTTGTCACAGATGATAAATCAACACAAACACGAGTTCGCATTTTCCTTTGTGAATGTGAATTAACCGTTTACTCAACTGTGTAAGCTAAATCTCTGTTGTGTGGTGTACAATATAGCACTGATAGAGCAAATAGTCTGTAGAATGTACAATGCTCAAAACAATAAAAACCATGAAATCACATCACTTATTCACAAGTTCCCAAAATACAGCTTGCACTGTGGCAATTTGTAAATGACATAACTCTCATCATTTACTCAGATAAAAACTTGGAATAAACATCTTGATCTTTTTCCAGGAAATAATAGTTTAAAAAATACTTGCAGACTGAAGTCCAAGTGTAACTGAGAAGAGAACTGCAAGAAATAGAGCATGCATACTGAAACACTAATGTGTATGAAGATGTGACAATGAGGCACTAAGCTAAAAACACAATTTCATCCAAAACTAAATGTATACCAAATAAAAAATGAGCAAAAAATTGTCCACAACTAAATCCACAACATTGAGTCATACTCTTAATTCTCCACGACCTTGTTCAATTGACAGTAGTTAATCTGGAATGTCCTGTGAAAGACAAAACTGGTCTGTGGGGCGAATGCAAATGAAATCTTTCAACATATACAAATTTGTACATAGCTCCATTACTATGACAAAAGTGAAGATATGTGATGCTTTGTTCTTAGCTATGATATCAGCCATTTCTGGATCTTCAAAATATATTTAGCCTTGATAAGCTGCAGAGGCTTTCTCTGTCTTGTAATGAGCTAATCAATGTAATTTACTTCACTTGTCAGTGATTTTAATGTTGTAGATGTCTCTTCACTTCGCTCCTCCTCAGTAGTGGGGAGCGCTTGCTCCCCTCCTCCGACTCCCTTTGTGCCTGCCCTCTGTCTACCCTCCCTATAGGATGTAAGCTCGTATGAGCAGGGTCCTCCTCCCTCCTGTCTCTCTACCTTCTCTTCTGCTCCAACTTCAATATATTTGCCTTGCCTGGAGCCTCTGAAGTCTTGGTACTACTCGTTTATTGTTTTGTGCTGTTATTCCCTGTACTGTACATTGTTTGTACTGTGTACCTGTGAAACCTTGTGGTGCCTTATAAATAAACGATAATAATAATAATAGGTGATCAGTGTACATATAAATATATATAATATACCATATTTCCCCATTGTCACTCACCAGACTGTGAGTGCTTCTTCCCGTGTATTTAGGAACCGTGGCCGTCCACCATCCTGAGGGTCTGCGCATGTGCAGCCCTTTCAAACCTTCAGTACCTGTCCCTTTAGTTAATTGGCTGATCAGGCAACACTCCCTATTTAAAGCACCTGAGTTCCATACCTCGTTGCCTGATCTTGGAGTCTCATTCCCCATGAGCCTCTGAAGGTGTTCCTGTGTTTCCTCGTGTATTCAGCGCTGCTGATTCCTGTGGTTTCCAGACCACTTCAACTCTCCTGTGGTTTCCAGACCACTTCAACTCTCCTGTGGTTTCCAGACCACTTCAACTCTCCTGTGTTTCATCGTGACTGTGTTAGCTGATTCCTATCCGCTGCCTCCGTGCACTAGTCTTCAGACCACTTCAACTCTCCTGTGTTTCATCGTGACTGTTTAGCTGATTCCTATCCGCTGCCTCCGTGCACTACAGTCTTCAGACCACTTCAACTCTCCAGTGTTTCCTCGAGACTGCACCAGCTGATTCCTATCCGCTGCTCTCCGTGCTCAACAGTTCCAGCTCAGCTCTACTCTCCCGTGTTTCATCGTGACTGCACCTGCTGATTTCTATCCGCTACCTCTGTGTACCTGCAGAGTCCTGCTGGCTGCTACCCCTCAGTTCTACTCGTGTCTGCAGCAGCTGATCCGCTCTCCGTGCTTCTCAGTGTTCCTGCCGGTGTCTACTCGCCAGTCTGCATCGGATCTACGCCTCGCTGCTTTCACCTAGACCATCGCTACTCTTCAGGGTTCTCCAGGAGTCCAGTTCTACATACTACTGCTTCCTGAGTATTTGTTGCTATCCCTGCTGGTCTACCTACCTGTGGGCTGCACCTACTTGATTACCGCTTCACCCTCCAGGGACTTCGCATCCTGCCGGCCTCCAGCCGTTCAGGTATCTCTGCACTCCTGTCTGACAGCCTGCTCCTGAACCACGGTATGCATACTTCTCATTGACTGTGCTGGTGTATTGCATATCTTGCTGGACTGAGTTGTTCTCCTCTGGAGCTTACTATCCGCTGAGGCTATTGCCATCATTGACTGTGTTATCTTTTGCCCGGATAGTTTCTGTGACTTTGTATTATTGCAGTGCTGTTCAGTCATTACTATATTGTGCATGTCATTGTGGATCAAGTTCAAGGTGCCCGTGTATCCTCTGTATTGCAGTCTCTCCCCGTGCTCCTCCTCACATATATATTCAATGGTACAACTTGCTAGAGGCAGACCACTGATCCCTGTTTCCTGTGTCACCTGTTCCAGTGTCCTCTCACATAGCAGTGGTACAACTTGCTAACGCAGACCACTGACTCCCCGGATACCTCCACCTGGATTCCATTCCTTCACCTAGACAGCGGTACAACTTGCTAAACGCAGACCGCTGACTCTCATCACCTCCTCGTTGCTGTTGGACATTCCTCCTCCCTATAGCAGTGGTACAACTTGCTACTGCAGACCACTGACTACCCTCACGTGTCCTTTGTCCATTCAGTTCCTCATGTATTACTACATATATATTACCAGTGCTGCTAGTCATAGACTTTCCTGAGCATCTCTATCATCTGCTGTCTCCTGTTCCGTGATCACCCCGCTACCAGAGTACCATATTACCATCTATACTGCTCTGGTAAGCTTATCACCTGGTGATCCCTGGGTAAAGACTCCTAGTGCCCGTGACACCCATGTATAAGACGCACCTTTTTCCCCCAAACACTGCAAGTCTTACTTACCTCAATGAAGAAGTCGGCACCTGGATGTGAGAGGAGAGAGGAGTCCCCGCTGGCTGTATGAACTGCGTGTCCCCGCCGGAAGTCCCGCCGCGTAACCGGAAGTAGCGGGTCCGCCGGGCTGTTCCAACTCCAGCCCCTGGTCTCCACCGGAAACAGGCCACAATTGCCGTGATAGGCGCTCCGAGAGGTAGAGGTAAGGCACTCAGCTAGAAGCCACCAGGGCCAGGGGGGACTCTCAGAAGGCGGGGGCACCCGGGAATCTGGAAACCGCCAGGAGGGCAGCATGCTCAGAGCATGAGATGGCGCAGGAAAACCAGCCGGCAGTGGGAGACCCCAGTTGTCTCAGGAAGCTTTTTTTTTTCATTTTGGGCCCCAAAATTAAGGTGCGTCTTATTCATGGGTGCGTCATATACTTGGGGAAATACGGTATATATATTTATATATATATATATATATATATATATATATATATATATATATATATAGTCAGGTATAATATTTCACAGCACGACTCACCAATCAAATCTGCACATGGCCCTCTTAGATCCACAGTGCCAATTAGGTAGGACGAGCTGCTGCCGCTGATTGTACACATTTTTCGACCATTTTAGAGTCAGGACTGTGGCATTGTTGCTTCTTTTCTTTATTCACATTTAATACATATAATTTTTTTCCTAGATTTTAAACATATAATGTATATTGCACTTTTAAAACCATTCAAATTGCCCATTGACTACAATAACTCTCACCAGGTCACACTTTCGAATTTAATGCTGCAAAATGTATTTGTGAAATTAGATGTAGATGCTGATTAATAAATATATGGTGTAGTATATTTTTTTTAAATATAATTTAATTAATAATATATAAAGTCAAATGACTAATCACAGTTTAATATAAAGAAAGAGGGGTACCCTACCGGGCTAGTCCTGCCTAGTATATGTGTGTACTTTTGTTGTGGACCGATCCTATAAGTATTGGGTGATTAGATTAGGGCTAGTATTGCCTTAAATAGTGCAAACGGAACTGAAATGCAGTGAGAACTGCAGGTGAGTGAACTTTGAGGCTAAGTCTCGGGCCATAAATGTGTGTGGGATCCCCCCCTAGGTGCACACTGAGATACATGTATATATGTAGACACACATATTGCAACCAATACTTGCACTTTTTAGACTATTTCTATTCCATTCTGGGGACTATTGAAAGGACATTGTTAGGAATGTAATGGCAGGAGGAATGAAGTTGTGCTGCAGCAAAAAATGGTTTATTGAGATTCAGCAGCAGACAGGGAATAATGACAAAGTCACAGTACTGAACTGGCAATAATGATACACAGGACAATAGTTGAATATGATTTGCATGTGATCACTTTAGGGGCTGGCTGGAAAACTTTAGTCTGGGGTGTGAGACTTGGGTCAGCCGCCTCTTAAGAACATTTTAAAAGAATAAAAATGCAGGTAGACTAGTGACCCAGCCCAAGGTAGATCAGATTGGGACTGGCCTGGCAGGCAGGTGCCAACCTGCCCTCCAGCCCTTGCATCATTTTCGTCCTTTTCCCAGCTTGGTACTTCGATATGCATGTGGCCACGGTGTTCTGGTTAATTTTGGTTGCTTTCATAACATTTCAACACTGTTAAAGGTGTGCCCAATCCCTAATCCCACTAGGGGTCTCTCTGAGATCAGGTCCTCACCTGTCCAGCTTCATATTTACATGTTAGCTTATTGGTCCTGTACCTTCCACCCAATTAGTTCCTGGTTCTGGCTTCTGATCTTGGCTCTGTATTCTCATTGGTGCAGATTCTTGTCTTAGACCTCCGGATTAAGTTGACTATTTAGCTTGGTTTTTGGACACCTCCTCTTTTTGCAGAGAACTACTCACTGATAGCTCTATTGCAGTAACATACTAGAGTACATACTCACATTTCAGCATTTCTTCAATCCACACTGCAGTGCTCCGAGCCGGTCTCAGTAGTGCCGCTGTTCTTTCTGCTTGCGCTTATTGAACTGTGTTACCATCAGCCTGTATGATATCTGCTTCAAGTGTTTGCTATTGTGAACCGGTGTGTCAGCTGTCAGCGGCTGAAACACCATTTATCTTCATATACGTCTGTATACTCCTTTTCAGCTTTGTGTTACTGTTGTGCTTCAGCTATCATAATGCATATCATTATTGCCAGTTCAGTACTGTGGCTCTGCTGTTATTACCTGACCGCTACTGAGTCTCAATAAACAAGTTGTCTTTCAATGTCCATGTGTATAGTAGTCCTTTAAGTGCAAAATATATCTAGTAGTATAGTAGAGTAGATTAGTACTTAGTAGAGTTTATTTCCCACTTTATTTTTCTATATACTATAATTATTATAGACATAAGGGATTCTGCAGCGAAAACCTTCTCTCTGTATATTTGCAGTAATTAACAAAAGTAGAAGCTGTACCATAATGCTTAAAAGATAAAAGTAATATTATGCATAGTTTGCAGTGCAACAGTGCCCCTCATGGTCAAGAGATCAACGGTAATGGAAGACTAATTGGTTATCTTTGCTGTCAATTACATTTGAACAAAGTGTCTCACGGACATGAGATTACTATATTCATTAAGAAGAGCTCTACAAAATGTATATTTTTTAGAATAACTAGTATTTCACTATAGTATCCCTTCAACAGCATTGTAAAGTTTTCAGAATTTTAGTTAAATGCTCAATAATAAAGAACTATTTAATATCCTAAGATCACAGTTTAAATTCTGTAAAATAACTTATTCACAAGAGAATACCTAATGAATTTAGCATAATCATTAAGGCCATGTGCGTCAAAGGAATAATTTTACTCATTGTGTGAAAGATATCTGTATAACCAAACCAAGCTGTACATCATAATAAATTCTGAAAGCGTTCTTCTGAAACAACATGACCACAACTTGCCTAATCGGGGCAGTTACCTATTAATATTTATGCCGCAGGATTAAAGGACAGAATCCTTCAGAAGATACCTGCACATAGTCAAGTTGATGACTAAAATTTATTTTGAAAGCTACACACAGTTTGAACATTATGATTACTAAAAGGTAATTTGAGTTATTTTTTAATAACTAAACAAACATATTGATTATTGAGAGATAACTCACAAATGTATTGAATGTCTCTCTGCTATTATCCAGATATAGTAAAGAGAATTGTAATGACAACAGTTGGAATGTTTCACTATCACCACATGATCAGAAGACACTGGCTATGGTTAAAGCTTCACGCAGATACAGGAAGTGCAGCCATATTGCAGCTTTCAGTCCATAGTTTCTTCTGAAGCTCTGCATCATATGTAATGTCGGCAGATTTTATCTTTTGTCCATTATATAAATAACAGCCTCCGATTCCTTCAAGGTCGGGTGAAACAGATGCATAGATTGAAGTGGCAGCTCCTTCTTCTGCAGTCTGTAAAAGAAAATTGTGTAGCCAAATGTGGTTAGTGAAAACTAACACCTTAATGGAGTGAATTTTAGTAAAGTCATTAAATCTATAACATACTAGAAGGCAATGAAAACATAATTAAATTGGGAATTCTGTGTAAACAAAATTTTACAATGCAGGTTGCCATCCTGGTACGCTCTTAGTTAGTTGGCTTGAAGTTTGGCGTATAGTAAAAATGCTTGCTGAATTTTATGTCACGTTAGGTAAAATGTTAATTTTATTAAGCTAAAATCAATTTAAAAGTAATGTTTAAAAAAATACATTCCTGAAAATAGCAAGAACAGGGTTATATTTTGGTTAAACATAATTCATATATTTTCTAGCAAACATAACATATCATTGAAGGGTAGAAAGTGACAGCATAAATAATTATGACTGATATTTTACATACGTAAGCAATGTAATGTATCCAGAGTTAAATATGCTGCTTCTCTTTTAGAAGCAGAAAAGACACCATGTAAATAGCTATGCTGAGTGGGCAGATAATCACAGGTTCCCCTTTCAGCATAAAAGCAAAAACCTTCTCCAGAACTAGAAGAGGAAGGAGTTTGGTTAAGATAAATGGTTAAGATAGCAGCTTGACTATCTTTAAGATTTCTACAACGACTAGTTCATCTTTTGACACCTTTCACAATCTCTCTTTATTCCCACTGTACCACAGCACAGGAAGCTGCCAGTTGCCGATGTTTTAGTATTGGAAGTTTATAATGCTTATGCCTAACAGTGGCCACACACACTTTCCCCACAAGCAGCTACAATTGTTATTCTGATAACTTATGAATCAATTGTTCACCACACTTCTTAGACTGTCAAGTAATTTGAGCAGGAATACTTTCACCTTCTATTTCATGTCATTATATTTAATTTTTAACATAACCCCCTCAATGGACAGTGCTGCATAATATGTTGGCGCTTTATGAATAAAGGATGAAGAGAATAGTTCTCCACCTTCAAACAACAAATGGTCTTCCAGGAAGGTTTGTTTATTTTTTAGCCCTGTTGCCTACAACAGCCTTTTGTGTACATAAAATTGTTACCAATACACATATCTGAGCTTATCAGTTGTGGGATCCTAGGCCAACAAACATCGTTCTCCCTGATAAAAGATGGAGTTCCCCTTTAAATGCATTAAGCTACATACAATTAGTTACAATGCAGTCACAGATACAGTTACTGCTTCCAAAATCTCAAAGTATCCATATGGAATTTCAACTTGCATCCCATAGTGAAAAAAATGTGCTAATTAATGTTGTTTTCCTGTTGCTTTATTTTGAAAATACAAGCCTAAGGGGTAAAATTTATCAAGCTGTGAGATGTTGCTTATAGCAACCAATCAGATTCTAGCTATAATTTTGTAGTCTGTTCTAAATAAATGATAACTAGAAACTAATTGGTTGCTATAGGCAACATCTCCACTTTCAAACCCGCTGAAAACTTGCAGCTTGATACATTTACCCCTAACGCTAAACTGTGCTGGAAATCTCAGACGCAATAACAGTTGGGTTTGATATGATAGTTGTCTAATCTCTCAAATTCTTCTCCCTTCCATATTCATTTCAATTCTTGTCAAGCAGCTATGAAAATTGTTAGTTTTCTGAAAAAAATATTGTTACACTATTCAAAACAGTTAACTCTTTGTGCTGCACAGAAGATGATAGTTTAAATGTTGATTTTCAAATACAACAAAGCAAAAAAAAACAAAAAACAACACTGTATATATTCATTTTACTTGACTGAGTTATATGAATTAAAATTAAGTGTACATTTCCTTTGAGTATAAACAGCCTTGATAAAATCTATAAAATACATCACAAAGTTACACTGTAAAAGGCTTTGCTTCTTGCCCAATACCCACTTAAACCACCTGTTGCATTGCTCTCTCTGAACACCACATGGATCATGTTCAAAAGCAAATGACTGTGCATACAGCTATGCAAAACCCATTAAACATTTATTTTTGGCTTTTAAAAATCCCTTGATAGGTATTTCCAACTGATTCTGTTTACTGCCTTGTACATGTAACATCGTTAAATCTTGGAAAAGGAAGATGATAGGATTATGAAAACATTTGGAGTACTGTTCAGCTATTTTGATGTTGATATTAATATTTAATAGTCACAACGTAAGAAACTATTAACAATTATGATGTGTTATTACTGTTAAATCAGTTAAAACCATTTTAATGCATTTTGTTAATCTACAGTTGTAATTTTGTTTTACGATAGCACTATACTTGGGGTAAATTTATTATGGGGGAAAAAAAGAGTTTAAATGTGGTGTGTATCATGTGTGACCTGCTGTTGAGCTGTGCATGTGACGATTACTTGCAGACATAACATTCAGCTGGAAAATTGTATATCGGGGTGAGCTCTAGAGCCAGGTAGGTGTATTTTGTGTTCTAGCACAAACATCAGATTCAGCTTAGTGAAGTTCATATTTATTAGATAAGGCACAGATAGGAAACATGAAGGGGTCACTCTCCACCATTCCATATAGCAGAAAATTCTGTGCAAATGAATGTGAAATAGCCATTACCTCACATGTCACCATATGAAAGGGGGAGGAGCCCAAATCAAGTGTTCTGAGAAACTCCTGTAACTAGTCACTATTATAAAAACTGTGCATAATTTATGTCTTTAGACACAGCATTGAAGGGGAGAATAGTTGCTGTCTGCATTGTGTAAGTAAATGTTTGCATAAAAGTCTCAATTTCTACTGTTTATTGTTTGACGTTACAATTATCATTATTACTGTTTACTGTGATGTTAAAGAATAGGTTGCTGTGTTACCACTGCTTAGCTGGCAGCAGGGGTGTAACTACCGGGGCTAGCAGGAGTAGCAGTTAATATGAGACCTGGCAGCCGACTGAGCACATTAAGGCCCTAAATCTGCCAGGCCCCATGTCGCTGTTACCCATGTTCCTCCCAACCCTGCTCCTTTCTGCCATCTCCTTCTGACTGCTGCACTAAGACTACATAGTGCTTCATCTACAGCCCCAGAATGGCATGTGTGCACACCAGCATTAAACTCCTCTCAGAAGACATAGAAACTCTGATGCTCACTTCCTGTCTAAGCAAGAAGCCAAGATTAGTGACGGGAGGACAGTGTGTCTCTTCCTGGAACCCTGGAGACCCCCACAGCATTTTGCTGTGACTCCACATTATTTGTTATGCTACCGGTTGGCAGCGTTATCTATTGCCTAGTCAGACTGAGCTAGGCTACTAGAGTGAAAGGAACATAAGGTACCTGCACTACAAGGCTTTTTATAGACAACATGGACATGGCATTATTGTACTACTGGTTAAATTGTATAACACAAACATATGTTTTTTCATGGCAATGTGCCACAATATAAAAAATGTTTTAAATAAACACAAATGCATGTGTAAAAGTTTCTGTACCTTGAATTGTACATACTTCTTGCTATTTATCTGTGGACATGCCACCTATGTACCATTATTTGGGCTCTGAAAGTCTCATTTAAAAGGGGTATAAAATCCCCATCCACATTGTCTTATTTATGGGGGTAGTGGAGTGCACCTGGCCAAATAGGTTGTCCCATGGTAGGATGTGATCTGATCATGTGATGTTTACATGCTACTTTGGGATAATTTCTTCAGTCAAGTACGGCCTACAACTGAAGAGTCTCCTAACAGTGTTGCAATAAAAATGACAATGTGTACTGTGTTTTTTTGCCCCTTTAAATGTCTTTCAATATACCTCTTCAACAGATTTACAGTACGATTCACATAAAAAAACACTGCTGATAAGATTTTTACGTATTTATTTAATAAAAAAAAATCACTCAAATGTGCAAATTTACCTTTGTGTTATTTATCCATAATGCAAAATAAGCACTAATGAAATTACTAACTAAAATTGTGCTTTAAAAAAGGATGTGGTTTAGTTAGTGCTAATTTCTTTGAAAGCAATTATTTTAAGACAACTAATAACATATAATAACACTGTAAAGTTGAAAATTGAAAACGTTTGGAAAAATGATTTATTATTGTGACCTTGTGAACCAAAATACATCATAATATTATATATAATTTTCTTCTATATGTTATATTGTTCTGTTTGGTCATAGAGTGATTTTTTTTACATGTAACGGTCACAAAAGGGGTGAGAGGAAATACAGGACATTTTATTTAGCTATTTATTTTATCATTATATGAAAACCAAAATATGAGCCTGTATTACACAAAATTGTAAAGAACACACAACTGCTGATATTACCCAGTTACAATATAAAACAAGAGTGAAAAGAGCGTTTCAAGGTGAAAGTGTTGTTCAACATTTGAATCAGTTTATACATTTGACCATGTTAATAATACCTTTCTCTATGTAGCATGTACAGAACACAACATTTATTTCTAATGTTGATGTGTTTCAACTTTTAATTTCTACTTAAATACAGAATATCACAGCCTAGTATACAGAATTCACATGTTTGAGTGAAATTCTTGCAGAGTTCTTGGAAATAGAAGGAAGTGAGGAGGAAGAAAAAGAATAAGTTGTATGGTACAAATCAAATAGGCTGTTGAGTATTAACTGTTCCAGGAAAAAATCAAGCAGCAGCTTGCTGTACTCAAATGCCAAAAATCATTCCATTTGTTACATGCGTTCAGCACTGCTAAGGTACACAGAATGGGCAATTCTGTCATCAATCCAAAATAATAACTAACTGAGTAGTTTCCAAAGTGTTACAAGATATCAAATGTTCCAAGTCATTTAAAGTACTTTTCTGAATAACAAAAGATGATTCTAAAGTGAAATCAATGCTGCAGTTTTTAATGTATTACTAATTATTACCCATATCTATAGTGTAATGTCAGGCAATATTTACAGTATTTTTCTCATGACAGTTTAGAAGATAAAAGTCTCATTCAACATTAGGGTTGTTACTAACGAACGTTCAAAACCCAGTCTAGTCTGTGTGCCGATACCCATTTGTTCTCATGCTTGCTCCTGCGTGTGTTTGTGGCAAGGTTTTCTGAATGCTGCTTGTTCTATATCAGTGCATTTAAATCATGTCACCATACTTGAAAAAGCCCTTTGATTTTTATGAGGTTAACACAAGTGGTTTAACCATGCTGTATTTTTGTCATTGATTTTTATGGGCCATTCTTTCTTGCATACTATTTATTTCAATGGGGTTGTGCGCTACATGTGAAAACTCCTTGGACATGAATGGGTTATAGAAATGAATAGGCCACAGAAATCAAAGGTACATTGGTAATTGTACCCCCACATCCAACACCACGCTGACCATACTGGTGCTGTAATTCCTGAGTAGGCGTGGGGATGCTGATTAGGCAGGTCCCCCATAGGTTGGCAGTCGCTGGATTTTTCCATTCGTCCCCAAAAACTGTGCCCAATAGGTAGACGTAAAAAAAAATGTGCAGTATATCTGCATTTTTTTTACCAGCTCATAAATTACCCCACAGTATTCATTGCAGAAAACAAATTACACCTATATGTGTTTCAGGTGAAGTAAAGGTAAAATATTTTTATAAATAGGTTAAAGTTATTATTAATTTTATATGAAATAAAATAATAATAATATGGTGCAATATCCAAATAAACATAAAGGAATAGCTTTAGTTCTTATCTGTTACCAGTACAATGCTGTACATTTAGCAGCTTACGTCTTGGTGCTGTTGTCATGACCAGTACAATTTACCAGTAGCACTGATCCATTTTATAACTGGAAGGTCAGTTAGCAATGTGGTTTCTAAAGTGAGATGAGAGCTCAGGGATTTTGTGTCACCTTGAAATATTTTAAGCATAAAATAGGCTTCAAAGCAAGTGACAAAAATGCTAAGTATCCATCAAACAGAATATGTTAACAAAGCTGCACTTAATTAATCAGATCTTTGTGAGTCAGAATTCAAAGAAAAAAGTCCAGCTGTGCGTGCATTTCAGGTAAAATAGAGGAAATGTTTGGTTAATTTGCATAATTATTATACTTTCCAAACATGCATTTTTGTATAAAAACTAAATCTTGGATCACTACTGAAATACATTGTGTATTAATGTCTCCATCTATATACTGTATAATTAATAGAGTATATATTAGTGATCCTAAGAGAGACACGTTGATATTCTATCTCTGAACATCTCCATGAACATTTCCAGCCTTCAGCTCCATATTCAGGGCCAGCAGAACACGGTAAGCGCGGCAGGATGGTTACCGGTGCTCCCTGCCAGCCCACCCACTTCAATTATTATTTTTAAGCTTGGGCGGTTTTCACCTTAGCCCTTGAGACCCGCTCTGAACAGAAGAATAAGTGCCTGGGTACGGGGTGGCGTTTGCGCAGTGAAGCAAAACTGCTTGGAAGATAAACTTGAATGGAGATGAGACACCGTTTTAACACCTGCCTTACCAACAAAAAGCAAAAAAGAATAGAAAACCTTATTGATCATTTCATTGCAATGATGTTTTTCAAAATGCTCTACATGCTAATTAATATCACCATTTTTTTAGCAGTGGGGCTGGGTTGTAATGACTGTGTCACTATCTTTAATTTTTAATCACGATAATGAATAGTCATATTTTTTTTTATTGGCACAGAGCTAAATTCCCTAATCCCCACACGGTGCTCATGCACATGCTCACTTATATTTTATAGTTTCTACCTCTCTGGACTCCATTAATTATCCCCATTCCAGGAGAAACTACACAATAATACATAAATTTGCTGGTGATGATTGTGCGTTCGCTCAAAAATCACCTAGGTGAATTGTTGCAACTAAACCATGGTTTATTCAACAGATGGGCTGCGTAATTAGTAGCGCCTTATAAATAGTTGCTGCTGCTGATGATGGCAAAACAGGCAGAGTAATTCCCTAGAAACACAGCATAGGCACAAGATGGAAGTGCAGTTCCTAGTCACCACAAAAGATACAGTCACAGACCCCAAAAAACACAGTTTATATAACGCTGATTATTTCCACAGTCATGAAGCTAATAGGGGAGTGTATTAGGGCGGGTAACTCGCTGGTGATTGCCGGTAATACGACTGGCTAACCTCAAAGGGCCTGAGTCATTAAGGAGAGCAAAGCATGAAAAAGGAGTAACAATTGCACTGGAGGGGGAGGTAAATTTAAAATGTGGGGACAAATTTATAGTAGGGGTAGAGCATGTCCTAGATTAACTTTAAATTTCAGTGTAATAATAAAGCTAGCAAGTATTTGTGTGCTAGATGACAAAACAGCCAGTATTTAACATATGTGCAAAATAATAAACTAATTTGCACCCCTTGCATTGTAACATGGTTTGTCCCAGAAAACATTTACTCCATTTTTGCCTTAATGACTCAGGCCTAAAGTGTCCTCCTCCCTGCTGTTGGTTTCCTGGGGACAGGGTACCAAGGAGTCTGGGCCAGAGTACAGTCATGCCATGTCCTTGTTGACTAGAGGAAATCAGTGGATGATATGGAGTTTGTTTACTCTCCTTGTTTAGCCCAGACCACTTGTCCTGCCTCACGTTTGATTAACTATTCCACCTGGCAACATTTAAAGAATAAATCCTTCTAACACACAATCAATAACCCAAAATACGCAGGAAATATAATCACATTATTTTTAGCATACTCATGTGAACAAAAGATCAATATACTAACACAGCCCAATGAGAACAGTACAATAAGCTGAAAGAGGCAATGGAACGCAAATGTTCTTATATCTTATATGCTTGAGTCCATGTTCACAGTGTGGGTTTTCACATTGCTATTTAGAATTACAACACCTATCTCCAGCCTGTCACTAGCAGATCCCAGACATGGGCCAACACAAACCCTTGCCTGGGTTGGGTAAATCTCGATATAAGGTCAAAAAGAGAAGAGAGAGGAAAGGGCAGTGCAGTGCGATTTTCTTTGAATGCGGACATACAGGACAGTGAAAACTGTAGTACGTTTTAAAATATACTCTTAATATTACTTTTTATATCTAAGTGAAAGATTTACTTAAAGTATTATACTGAATATATTTTACTTACTTATTTACTTACTTGCATAGTACTGGGGAGATCATGAAGTCACAGTAAATTGCTGAAAACAAGCATTAGGTGGTTTCGTATGCGGTTTCACACATTGGATGCAGTTTTCAAACACAGGATTTACTATCTAAACTTAAACTGTATCCAATGTGTGGCGATTTGAAAACAACCTAAACCGCAGCCAAACCAAGAGCCAACCGCATAATGAAAATGGACGTGAAAAATCAGATTTTACCTTACATTCTGTAAGAGCACAATCTACTCAGCATTCAGCTCGGTCTTCTAGAGGAGAATCTAAAAAAAAAATGATTGGACCCCCAGACCTAGGAATCTCTTTTTGACTACAAGCGTCAGCATGCCCATGAGCACCAGTACATTCTTGAAAGTGGTGTAATAAATAAAACAAATAGCTGTACCCTCTTATAAATAAAACAAATTGCAGTGCCCTCATAATATCTAAAATAAATAGCAGTGCACCCTTTAATAAATAAAACAAATAGTAGTTCCCCATAATAAATAAAACAAATAGTAGTGTCTAAATGCATAAATTATATATATAATATATTGTTAGCAATGGGGGTATTTCTGTGCAGTATATGGCTTGCAAATGAGTTTATCTCTGTGCAACATATAGCTAACAGTTGAGATATAATTGTGCAATGCATGGCTGGCAATGATGAAATGATGAATCCTAGAAGAAAGTGTATCCATTTACCATAGTGCACATGCTAAATATTCAAGTTCATGCTACAATATGAACATTTACATATACATGTAAATGTACATGTAAACTTCAGCAGCGGGCTTTGCATTATTTTAACACATTAATTTCATACATGCCAACTTTTAAGATTTCTCCAGGGGAGCAGTCATGTGATTTGGGGCAGGAGGAGGGCATGGTGACATTGTCGCGTCACCATAGCCCCGCCCCCACTATAAAAAGCCAAAATTCACGGCATTGAATGGAGGGGGTGAAGCTTAATGACGCAATTAAGCCCCACCCCCTCCATTCACTGCTGTGAATTTCTGCAAATGCAGAAGTTTTGCCTACTCTTCCAGGAGTCTGTGAGGACTCCCCAAAATTCTGGAGTCTCCCGGGAGAGTAGGCAAGTATGATTAATTTACATTATTTCAATTTTACTATGTATATACTTCGCTGTACCCACCCCCTCCATAGTACTGGGTCTTGTTTAAACAGGGGGTGTGTGGTCAAAGTGTTCCTGGGTTCAATTTAAAGAATCTTTAGCGTAGGTAAGACTACTGAAAGCAAAAATCTGATTATAGCTTGTGATTACTTGCACTATTTTCTTAAATAAACCATTATGGTATGAAACATACAGGACAGTAAATGGTATTAATAAATGGGATAATATATTGCCTACTGTGGATTAGAAGTAACTGAGGATTATAATGACCATGCAAAGACATGATGACATAGACCATATGTTTTTATCCAGGTCACGACACCTAGCATATGTAATAACTTAAAGCAGGGGGTGAGTTATTCCTTATAATACACTTGTTATACAAACACTGAAGTGATGTACTCACCCTTAATACATATATTATTTACAGTAGTTAATACATATAAGCAAAATCACTTGTGTATTATATAGATATTTACAGAAATACATTAGCATCACTTGTGTATTAATAAAGTATAAAGGGAAATGCTGGGAAGCTCAATCCTCACTAGTCCTCCAGTCTCTGTTATTGGTAGCAGTTAGAAGAATAGAAACCTGCTTTTCTCTCTTTCTTTATTCTTACTTAATATGAACAGAAGTAAACATTGTTTTGTAACATTGAGAGACCATTGGGAAGGATAAGTGTCAGTTCCAATAAGAGGTGAGCTGCATTAAACTCCTGGTAGAAGTACCCAGGTTCTGTCCTTTTACTTGATTGGAAAGCATATTACCTAGATTATAATTGTATGCTTGCTTCTCTGCAATTTGCCATATAGAACAGTAAGAAATATCTGCTGAAAAAAATTAGATCATGTCCAAGATAAAAAAAAAATGTTGTTGTAGATGTAGAAATGTTCATTTATGATTTACCGTGCACGGTTTCTAAAGCTCATAATCCTTTTTAACAAACAAAAGGAAAGCCACAGGGACTAGCAAAAGGAAACGGGAAACAAAGGAGAGCAATGCTGTATATGTGGGATTCACACAATGTTCACACATCACTAGAGCTAACAGACAATCTTCCGCACTTTCATCTACTTGCAAGTTAATCCAAGGTCATGGTACACAAAAACTATGGCATAAAGCAAGGCAGCATAAAATCATGATCTCCAGTACAGTAAAAACTAAAACAAAACAAAATCACAATTATTATACAACACATGAGACATCATGATCATTTACTTTTACATATTATAATTTAATGTTTACCACCAGTCACATCCCATTATTTAATCTGTTCGGTTGGATGCTCAGCAGCAGCAGGATTACATGGCTGGCTGAAGAGGGAGTCGATTAATTGGATATGAGCCTATGTTGGTCAGGTCCACTCATGTGGCTCCCATTTCGGCCAGGTACACCCAGTTGCTGTCAAGCTCCCCGGCTAATCATCCTAAATAATGCATGACTCATCCCCTTTAATTGTTATCAGGGGAGCAGGTACAAAATACAGGGGCCCAAGCCTGTCTGGGTGCATGGCCTGCTTGTGTAGTGGGAAGAGCCACTAACCTGCGGTGGACATGCCCCCCTCAGTGGCTATGGAAGGGTCATCAAGATTACTGTCCTGGAGCCCGAAATTCCTCTAGGAGGCCCTGATTGTTATGCAATACATGCAACATATGTTTAACAATCAATACACTTCAGGTAGTGCCCCTGATCCATCCAAGACAGGTCTGATCTGTCAAAATCTCATCCCTGGTCCACCAAAAGCAACGCCCAAATTTTGAGGAGCTCTGCCTACAAATTGTTATGCACTTCCAGTATGTCATAGAAATCATGGCTGTCCTATGAGAAACAAGACAAGTTGGGGTTAAGTGTTAAGATACATTTTTGTAACTAATGCCAATCTCAAAAGTGCAATCTTACTTTAAAATGCACCAAATGCTTTCATAAGATGATATGTCTCCTCCTGCTTGATGAAGATTGCCCAATAAGTAGATTTGTGACTCATGTTACCTATCAAGACAGAGCAGGATCTTGACTGATAAAAATGTGTTTCTTTGCATCTCACTGCTTAGTGATTCCTTCAGCATACCTTAAGAAGACCTATGTGTGAAGATATAAACATTCCCAATCTCATTCATGCAAATGGCATACCGCGGAGCGACATCAAAGTGTCAGATCAGAAGAATTGTATGAAATTCACCTTTATGGATCACCAAGGAAAAAAACAGTTCTTAACAGTAGAAGCCACAGTCCGGAACATACAAGCAAAGGGCACTTTCATGGTAAGTTAATTCCCATATATACATCCATATACAACAGTATAAATAATAAGCAGTAAAAATTAATCATTAACTATTTTAATATAATTGGTGATGTAATCCATTGTGATATCATCAATCATGCTACTTGCAATGTCATGCATCATGATAACTTAAGTGATGTCAAACACTTTGGGGCTGATGCATAGTTGGTCACAACTGCGCCTCAAATTGCAGCCGTAAATTCCGTTCACTAAAAAATCTGTAATTGTGAGCATATGCAAAGCTGCAAGATACGTGCAGGCCTGTACCAGTAGCATAGTCACCCGGTTTATTCCAAACATACATACATTTACACCAATGTCTATAACCATTTGTTTTATTTGCAAAATATGTATTCGCATTTAGGCATCAATAACACTTAAAAAACCGCTCTAATACATGTGAAACAACTCCCTGTCTCATACGTGAAAAAAATGCTTAAACACAAACAAACGCATAATATATGCACACGAGTCAAAGAAAGCAGATATCAGCCTCAGCGGAACATTTGCAAGCAGCCAAACACAACTGGTTTGCTATTGCTGGCTACCGTCATCATCTACCATGTACCTGGCCTCTGATCACCCGCAAATAATATGGCTTGAACAGGCATATATGCCCTTACTGTACACTAGATTGTACATTAGAATGTCCCTTCTCTCCCTTGTCGTACCTCTCCAGACGCAAGTGCAGGAATCACGGAAATCTGCATAGGCTTTCTCATATGCGTCACTTTTCTGACACTGACAAACTGGAATAGTACTCACTCTGCATCAGTCCCGTTGTGATGTTATTAGATTTTGTTTATGAAAGTCTGTGTACTAACTAAGGAATCAGGAGGGCAAAAAGGTTAATTACATTTGTGTGGAGACCTAGTTTTAGCTAGCACTAAAGGCTATACACTAATTTTTAATGAGGTTTTGCAGCTGTAGAGATAAAACACAAACTGATAATTAAAAATGTTTGTGAATGTGCTGACCCTTGCAATGCATGTTGATTATAATCATCATTTATATATAATGCACCAGATTCCTCAGCACTGGACAGCATGCATACAGATACATGAATACAACATAACAAATACATGAATACACATAGGTAGAATTACAAGTACAACTAAGCATAATAGCATTGGTACAAAACCCAAGACATGCTTGAGCATTTACAGGTAGCACAAAACCAAGTACAAATTCTGCATTTGGGAGAAAACTATCAATCAGTAGAGTTGTCACACATTCTGGTTTTGTGTTTTCACTGAATGTCTTTTCTACTTCATTATTGATGTTGACTAATTTTATGTCAACTATGATGTTGCACAATACATCATTACCCAGTGTAATATAATAAGTGATGACTTCTATATCTACACCTTGACCACTGTATACACACTCAGTATCCACTTTACCAGGTACACCTGTTCGTTAATGCAAATATCTAATCAGACCATCATATGGCAACAACTCAATGCATAAAAGCACGCAGACATGGTCAAGAGGTTGAGTTGATGTATGGAACAAACACCAGAATGGTGAAGAAATTTGATCCTAGTCACTTTAACCGCGGAATTGTTGTTGGTGCCAGATGGGCTGATCTCCTGGGATTTTCTTGCAACAGCCTCTAGAGTTTACAAAGAATTGTGCAAAAAACAAAAACCATTCAGTGATCGGCAGTTCTTTTGGTGAAAACGCCTTGTTAATGCAAGAGGTTAGAGGAACATGGTCAGACTGGTTTAATTTAACAGGAAGGTAATAGTAACTCATATAACCATGCATTACAACAGTGGTATGCAAAAGAGCAACTCTGAATGCACAGCACTTCGAACCTTGAAGTGGAACATACAAGGCCCCCTTAGGACGTTTGCTCAAGAGTTCTCAGATTGGAGAGCTTACTTATAAATTACAGAAATGGTGGGATAGTGTCACTCTAAGCAAATACATGCAGGAAAATAGGAGCTTTAGAAACCTGAAAATAAAATCTTCTCTCATAGTGTGGAAAACGAGTTTTTCACAAAATGGGAAAAAAAACATGAATGTTTCATTAAATTGATGACAGTATTAGTTGAAAACATGACCTTTAAGTGACATGGAGGGTTTTATAATTAGCAAACCATTAATCAAAGTTAGATAAAATTGAGAACAAGATTATGACTAACAAGCAAAATAAATTTAAAATAGACTTAGAAGACTATAAAATAGGATGTAGGAATTAAAATATAGAAAGGAAGAAAGATAGGAATATCATACTCAACTTTAACCCATACTTGCCAACTCTCCCTCCGGGAAATTCGGGTCTGTCTCCCGGACTCCCGGGAGAGCAGGCAAGGCTCCCGCATCCTGCAATTCCCTGGCCAAAATAACGCGATTTGCGGTGAATCTCATCATTTGCATGGTAAGGCCAGAAGAAATTTTTAATCTAAGCAATTTTAAACTAGAAACACATGATATTAATGTTCTCAATAAAGGTTTAAAATTTGCGCAACATGATAAGTTGACAGTTTGATACATACATAGATCTGCATCAGGTTATAAGAAAATTTAAAAAATTTTTTTTTTAAAACAAACAAAAAACCTGTTAGAAGAAACTAGATGACTTACAAGTATAACATTTTCAGAAAAGTCACCGGGGTCTAATGAAACATCATATTTTATAAAAAACTGTTTGGTCTGAGGTAACTGTTGCAGCCTGTTCTGTTTGCACTGCGCAGAACACCTGTTCAGAATTTTTGGTTAGAACATAAGGCGCCAGAGAGGTTTATATTGTAAAAATCTGGAAAAATTAAATATACTTTAAGGAGGAATAGATAAACAGGTAAGTCAATGGCACTTATGCCTAAATGGCTGTAAGTTCAATGTGTATCATAAATTAATAGGTACAATATAGTAGAGCGTTTTCAAAACACTTCCTTGATTTAAAGTGGCCACCAATCTCTTTATATCTGTTGTCAAATCAGGTATAACTAAATCTATCTAAGAAGAAAAAGAGGATAGTGTCCGATAGTGTGGTATGTAGTGGCTCAGAAAATATTACTAAATAATCAAAACTTTGTATCAGATACAAATGATGGAAGGCTTATCAATTAACTATAAAACACAGAAATAAAAAGAGTGTAATACTTTCATATAACACCCCACATGTGATTAATAAAAAATGCCTGCATACCAATACCCAGCACCTATTTCCCGGGTGCTCCACCCGGTTGTTTTTACTTGCCACCCAGCTCTTGGAGTTGGACTGAGTCCTATTATAATAGAATAAACCATTGTTTTTCCTGTTATAACAGGCACTATGTGAGCACTACAGCCAGCAGTGTGTGTTGGACCACTGACCACCAGTCTGACCAGTCCTGGCAGGTGTGGGCAATAACCTCCAACATTTTTCAATATTATTGCAAAGTATTACAACTGTCCCCACCCGGCTGCTTCTTAATGCCATCCGGCCAGCAAAGCTTTCTGGAGAGAACACTGCAATAATAAAATAGTGTCGACCTAGCTATCTGGTTTCAGATGCAGACGTGATTGTGTAAACAATGTGTTTCCACATTTCCAAATACATGTAAATTAAAGGAAAAAAGAAATAAAAGAAAAACTATTAGTGTAACATAGCTAAATACCACACAACAGTAGCATAAATAATGCACTGTGTTAATCGATAATAACTATCCACCTCAGGTAGACAACAACACATAATAGTGAATTGGACCAACAAGGTGAGTAAGTGAAATGTCTCTGTAGCAAGTTCACCATCAATCTCCTTTTTCCATGGATACATTTTTCAGAGTGAATACTTTACAAGATAACATATTACACTATTGGGCACCTTACTCTTTTTCTCTTTGAAAATTAAAAAGGAAGTTTATGCTCTCCAGTCCCATTGTGTTCTCTGCTGATAAACAAGCTTCCACTGTGGCTAAGAGAGTTGCTAGAATACAGAAGCTGGGGTTAGTGAAAAAGGTTTTGGTGTACTGTAATTTACAACACATTGGGCCTGATTCATTTAAGGAAAGTAAAGCAAAAAAAATGAACAACTTTGAACCTTGGCAAAACCATGTTCCATTGGAGCTGGTGGTAAATTATTATACGGGCAGCACGGTGGCTAAGTGGTTAGCACTTCTGCCTTACAGCACTGGGGTCATGAGTTCAATTTCCGACCATGGCCTTATCTGTGAGGAGTTTGTATGTTCTCCCCGTGTTTGCGTGTGTTTCCTCCGGGTGCTCCGGTTTCCTCCCACACTCCAAAAACATACTGGTAGGTTAATTGGCTGCTAACAAATTGACCCTAGTCTGTATATCTGTCTGTGTGTGTTAGGGAATTTAGACTGTAAGCCCCAATGGGGCAGGGACTGATATAAGTGAGTTCTCTGTACAGCGCTGCGGAATTAGTGGGGCTATATAAATAAATGATGAGGATGATGAAATTCAAAACCAGATTTATAGTTGGGACAGGGCATGTCCTAGATCAACTTAAAATTTCAGTGTAAAATGAAAACTAACAAGTATTTGTTTGCTACGTGAAAACACAGCCAGTATTTATCTTATGTGCAAAATAATAAACTAATTTGCATCCTTGCATTGTAACATGGTTTTGTCCAGGAGAATTTTTGTTTTTCTTTACTTTCCTTAATGAATCAGGCCCATTCTGTCTGCAGATTGCTTGCGTGGATATGCGTTTAATAAATGTTTATCTATTTAGTGCCATGGTTTTATGAATGTTATATTAGTGTTATGTTTCTATGTTTTTAGTATGTGAATATTTTCCTTGTATAAAGCCACATTAACATTTGTGCACCCAATCTACTTTTGCAACGAGACTACAAAGACAAGGTATTTTTATAACAATATGAGATGAAAACCTGACATGCTCAGGGATTTTCTATTTGGACTATCAGGATAGACCCTTTTTTTCAGGACTTTGTGATCTTTAAAAGTTATTTCTACAAGTAATTTGTGGACTATATAATGGACATTTTATTGTGCATTTATCCACAGCTACAAATTTATTCTGTCTTTCACGTGTACACTGTTTATTTTGCCTTTATTATTAGCAATAAAGTGTCTGTTTTATCCTATTCTTAAGATCACCACTATGTATACCATTATGTCCAATTTTCCATACATCTATGTATAGCACTGGTTCTATATATTCTATTTTTTATGCACTTAATGCAAGATTGGATAACCTTGCATATACTGTACCTAGCTGCTTT
The DNA here is from genome assembly GCF_038048845.1 of Mixophyes fleayi. Lineage (NCBI taxonomy): Eukaryota > Metazoa > Chordata > Amphibia > Anura > Limnodynastidae > Mixophyes > Mixophyes fleayi. The sequence continues at coordinate 304,359,865 of NC_134403.1, read as the reverse complement.
TACAGATTACCTTATTATTTGGTTTGTACGCAGTTCTTTCTGTTGTTTCAATTCTGTACAGTGGACTAGGCGTCCCTATGCCACTAAAAAGCATGCCAGGCGCCATCCATGCTTACCTGCATTGCCGCAGGGATGGACGTCTTCACCTCCTCCCGGGATGCGACTTCCGGCTCCTTCTGCCGCCAGTAGGCAACAGGATGGAAAATTCAGGTTTCCTATTGGCAGTCAGTCATAGGATGATGTCACTGACCGCCTGAGGCTAATGGACTGCCTGTTTAAGGCAGATTCTGTCAGTCATTCTCTGCCAGAGTATTGGATCATACCCTTTTCGTTTCTGCTCCAGCGTGCTTGTTCTTGTTCATCCTGCACATGTTATTACTGATATTCCAGCTTCACTCCTGCTTTTCTCTGCTACTCTTCTGTATTTGATTCTGGTTCATTTTGGAGTTCTGACCTCAGATTTCTAGATTACCCTTTCGCATTTTTAAATCTGGTTCAGACATTGACTAACTTGACTACTCTTTGCTCTGACTACAGCTGCCTCGCTAGTGACTGGCATCGATGGCCGCGACCTGCATGTCCAACGAAGCAAAAAACAAACCTCCTTGTGGGGGTGAATACCAGGGTTGTGTTAGACACTTTGCTAAGTGGTGCCAACTGTTGGTAGGTACTTGCACATCAATACCTAGTGAGCTTGTAACAGGTGGCACTAGATTACAACACTGAGAAGGACACAGAGATTGAAAAGCAAACAACAGTAGGTTCCTCTTTTCAGTCTGATACAACAGTGCTAGTGAGCGGAGATCTTGTTTAACAATTTAATAGGACAGCGATCCACCTGATCACTTTCACTCTACAAGTGACACATCCCTTGGATATCTTAGGGGTGATTCCAGAAAGAGGCTCAGAGAACTCTCTCTACCTTCTGTTATATATTAACTGCTACCACTTATTACCCGTGTGCCAGAAATCTTGCTCGTCATTGGACTTTTCTTGAACATTGCCTGTCCTGACTACCTGATTGAACTTGACAACTGTTCTACTTCTACCCTTCCTGGGGACTACAAGTCTATGTCGGTCTGCTGCTCCTGCCACTGGACTACTATCTTGATCTACTTTCTTATGCTTGCCAGCATTATTCTGACAAGTTCACAGGTATGGACCAATAATATGGTTGAGGGACAGGGTGATTTAAGCTGAAACGAAAAACCTTGAAATCTGTGTTGATCTGTATGAGACATGACATTGCACTCCTCTTTTCTACCTCTCGCTAAAACATCAGGCAACATATAAATACAACATACTGCATTTTATTGTTGCAGAACCTAATTCCGAAAGAGTTAAAACAATCTTTCTGAGGTAAAACCATAGTAACACAGGATTGGCTAGAGCTCTCTGCATGAGGCTGTGGATGAGGCAGTATTATGATGCATTTAGAAAATAGACAGTATCTATTTGCTTTGACTCATTTCATTCTGTTTATATAGACTCTGTTTTAATATCACTCAATACTGTAATAGTTACTTCTTGTGCATACATGCTGAGCTAATGCAACTGCTGTATCCTGGCAGTTCTGAGCATGAATACAGAATGATTTTCATTTTCTTTGTTCCAAGGAGGAACATCATGAACAATAAGATTCACATTGCGCTAGAATAACAAGTACACAGAGTATATCACAGCAAGAAATGTAAGATGCTGTACATGAGAGGTGACAGCAAATCGACCATTTTGATGGCTAACAAAGGTAAAACCCTAAAATTACCAGAAAAATGTACTCTATTTCACCTCTGATCAGCCTTTTTTTTTTTTTTTTTTTTTAAGACCCTGATGTTTTTTCAATCGAAAACAGAGAACATGTACAAGGGAGATTTTTGTTTTTGAAAAGGGTTTCAGAAAGTAATATAATATACAGCAGTTACTCATTGTTGAGTGTTTATGCTGAATACAAATTTCAAATACTACTAAACAAGTACAAGAGCTGTGTTTCACTTATTGCATATATTTTAGCTATGCAAGTGTGCTCTGAAGGAGCGCAAGCATGTTTTAATCACAATTTCAGAAAGGTTCACGGTATAATTGATCTCCTCTTCAATCCACTAATGAAAAAAGAAATGGATTCTGTTATCAGTCAAAAGCATTCAGTCTGTTTTGGCAATGGCAAAGGTGAAACCCATGTAGGCCTTACCACTTACACTGCTTAATCTGAATAAGATAAAAGTACATCTACCTCCGTAAAATAACAAAACAGGTTCATAGATATCTTTCTCTCTAAACAGAATTAATAATAAGACAATTGCTGTCATTTCAAAATGTCATTAGACTGATACTAGTAAGGCACCTTCGGGAATTGATCACAGATTAGAGCAAGGTTACATAAGCCTCCTGCGCTCTTTGTTATAACCACTACAGCGCAGGACTGACAATGTGAAAGAAGCAGGGACAGAAGGAGGACAGGAAGATCTCCTACCTCCACTTTGAGTGTGGTGATTGACTGTGTCAGTCACCACACTCAAATACTGCGTGACAAAGGGAAGGTGGGGCGCAATAGTGATTAAAAATGAATTACCAATTCCTGAATTATGATGTGTAAATTATTATAATAAATTATTATTTGCATCACTGTCAATTGTACTAATCAATGTGTTGCTAAGTAAATATGTTCAAGTCTATCATCATAACAAGCAAAATTTGTTCATTCACATGCAAATCCTTATGTTGTATTATATTGTATTGTATTGTAGAAACAGATGACTGGTCATCTAATACAACTGGTTAATACATGACCGCTAGAGATCTTTCAGTGTGAGCAACAAGACAAAGTCTGATTAATGATTAACCATACACTATATCCATAGATATTGCTTCCTGGCTATGTCCATAAATTGCAATCACATGTGAAGATATGAAATATTATTGTTTTATGTATATAATAGAGGTTTTTCTAAAATACTACAGTATGTGGACGCCATGTATCTTCTGTTTTTTTTGAGAGATGTGGATCCCACAAAGAAGAGGTGGATAGAGGAAGAGAGACCTTCTGAGTGAGCAATTTTATATATAATTGTTGGTAAGCAGGCATTTTGTCTGTAGTGTCACCAGTGATTGGATAAAGTTTTGTGAGCATCACTTTTTCATTTGGAACTAAACACGATCACTTAAGGCTGATTCTGGATAAATTAAGAAATATATTTGGATGAAAGAATTCTTTCTGGTATGCAGGCACTTCTTTAATATGTGTTTACACAGGTGTATATTGTGCTACAATATTACACTATTGTTCTTCTTTTTTTTTTTTTCATTTTTCACCACGTATGAATATGTGAAGCTAAGAGCTGCTTGAGAGCTATCCAGGATTCATGATATACAACATCTATAGAAAAGCTGTTTATTAATTTATGGTACGCATTTTTTACACGCGTATGATAGAGCACTTGATTGTTGTTACTACACTAATCTCCTTTATCCTTCTTTTAAGATTCTATTTCTTCCTGTCAGTAAAAGCCACACATCTCCAAAAACTTAATAATGGGTGCCATAATAATGGGTGCCAGGTTCAATGGATTGCATATAAACTCCTGTTCAAATTCACTCCACATGAAAATAAACTTTTTTTTTATTGCTTTTAAAGTCCAAAGTGAAGCTGTTCCATTATACCATCCATAGCAGCAAGTCGAATAACACAGAAAAGCATAATCACAATATACTCATCTCAAGTTGTCACTGATGGAACAAAGCTCATAATAGTAGATGTCATAAAGCACTCAACGGCCGTTACGATGCTCTTATTGCACCTTTGTCAAGGGCTGCTATACACATAATGAACACAAGCCAGTATTTAAAAACCTGCTAATGACCAATTATTTAGAAACGCACCCCCATTAGATACTGCATACATGTTAACTAACACATACAAAGTAAATACCAAATGATAAATACACAAAACTGTGCCAAAAACAAGTGCCATTGCTTTAAGCCGATGGCTCCAGCGAGCTTCTCTTTGCAATAACAGTTTGTCACGATCACCTCCTCTCCAAAGTGGTGAAACCTGATAAATTGGCATGAATCGAAATTGAACAATGGTTAAATTGAGCAAAGTGGCGCGCCACAGGTGAAGTTTTAATATCAACTTGTAACATGGCTTTTTTTGATCGAAGAAGATCTATGCATAGCTATTTGTGCCATTCAACATATGCAAGGTCTTATCCACATAAATTTAATGGCATTGACAGGCGATGACAAACACTACAAACTTGGCTTTCGCAAGTGAGCCATTGGGTAATATTAAATATTTCACCTGTACTTAGATTAGTTAATTTATCCACAGTTAGAAGAAATGGACAATTAACGTATCCTGTACATCTGAAAGCACCCATTCTTGGTGCAAGCCATCTCGTGGCTTTATTTTGTACAACATTTTGCACTACATCATTGCGAACGAAAATGTCTTTAAGGTTGTGGCTCCATTTGCAACAAAACATGGGTGGCAAATCCAGATCTGTTTCAAGAACCGGGTCTGAATTTAATATGTGCCAATGTCGATAAAAGACTTCATGTATCTTTTTAGAACTAATAGAAAAAGTGTTGATGAAGGTTAAACAATTAATTTTATTGATATTGGTGTCCTTAGTCTCTAATAGCTTGTTTCGATCAAGTTGTAGGCATTGAAGGACCACCTCATCAATCTCTCTTACTGTGCATCTTTGTGAAGTCATTGCATTTTCCAACTATATGTATAAATTGTTCTCCTCTGGCTTTGGAAACCAGAGCATTCTGATAGAAGCTTGTGTTGGTGCTAACGGTGCAAGCATATGCATGCCAAACTCTGCCTTGTAATACTTTGCAAATAAAACATATGTGCTTCGGAACCACAGCGATCGCATGAGACAATATTTATTGCAAACGATAGATACAGATGCAACAGTTTGGGGACTCATGAGCGGACTCCACTCTACTCTAGGACTCGCAGACCTTTTCCACAAATGGTGGAAGACGCATCAAAGAAGGTAAGAACGCATATTGTTCTATACTTTTAATTTACATCTTGTGTTCATAAACCAAATTCCTGGTTTAAGATCTATCAGAGGTGCTGGAGTGAACCCGGAGGGACGAAGGTAAAATTGTTTTACATAGTCCTATTGCTATGCACAGTGTTTGTTTAATTAGCGCATACTACATTTCTATATTGCCACAGATTTAAATATAGATATACATATATAAAAGATCCTGTTGTATTAAAATATAGTTAAGTACATTGTTAAACGTATCTGGGAAAGAAAGTTGCCAACAATAGGAAATTTTACTAACAAAGTGTGTTTGTGATAGTGTACATTATGTGTGTGGTGAAGCGAAGAGATTTGTATGATCTGGGTATTGATAGTAAGTTACACACTCCCTATAGGCCACAAGCCAGTCGGAAAGTAGAGCGGGTAAATGGTACGATCAAGAACAAATTGAGTAAGGTAATGGCTGAACCTGGATTGGCGTGGTTGGAAGCTTTGCCACTAATTCTCCACAGCATCAGAACCACTCCTAGACCACCTCCAGTCTGTCACCTTTTGTAATACTTTTGGCAAAGAGCCTCACTTGATGGGAGATCCCCAAGGATCAATGCAACAATGAAGTGACTGTTCAATACCTTATAAAGATGAGCAAACGGCTGAGACAGCAACAAAGGAACGTCAATATATATATATATATATATATATATATGTATATATATATATATATATATATATATATATATATATATATATATATATATATATATATATATATATACACGCACAATATATGGACAAAAGTATTTGGCCACACATGTTAATTAATGAATTGAGGTGTTTCAAGCAGACCCGTTGCCAGAGGTGTATAAAATCAAGCACCTAGCCATGCAGTCTCCATTTGCAAATATTTGTGATGCAAAATGGGTCGTTCTGAAGAGCTCAGTGACTTCAAGTGTGGTACTGTGATAGGATGCCATCTTTGCAGTAAGACGGTTCGCAAAATTTCATCCCAGCTGGATATTCCACGGTCAACTGTAAGTGACATTATTAGAAAGTGGAAGCGTTGAGGAACAACAACAAACCAGCCACAAAGCGGAAGACCACGTAAAATCACAGAGTGGGGTAAACGACTGCTAAGGAGCATGGTGTGTAAAAGTCTGCTGATTCCATAGCTGAAAAGTTCCACACTTCCACTGGCATTAATGTAAGCACAAAAACTGTGCGACGGAAGCTTAATGGAACAGGTTTCCATGGCCGAGCAGCTGCATGCAAGCCTCACATCATCAAGACCAATAACAAGCACTGGATGTAGTGATGTAAAGCACACAGACACTGGAGTGTAGAGCAGTGGAAATGTGTTTAGTGGAGTGACGAATCACGCTTTCTTCTCTGATTGGCAGTCAGATGGGCGAGTCTGGGTTTAGCGGATGCCGGGAGAACATTACCTGCCTGACTGCATTATGCCAACTGTGAAGTTTGGTGGAGGAGGGATAAATGGTATGGGGCTGTTTTTCAGGGTTTGGGCTAGGCCCCTTATCTCCAGTGAAGGGCAATCTTCACGCTTCAGCATACCAAGTAATTTTGGACAATGCTATGCTTCCAACTTTGTGGAAACAGTTTGGAGAAGGCCCTTTTCTATTCCAAAATGCCTGTGACTGAGAGCCAGACCTTTTCGTCCAACATAAGTGCCTGACCTCATAAATGCTCTACAGAATGAATGGGCACAAATTCCCACAGAAACACTCAAACATCTTGTGAAAAGCCTTCCAAGAAGAGTGAAAGCCATTATAGCTGCAAAAGACCAAATCTATTTTAAAGAATATGTATTTGATAACAATATATATATATATATATATATATATATATATATATATATACACATAAGAAGAGAAGTGCCAGACATAGTGTGATACCACAAATATTAAATAGTATATAAGAGCTCCAGTATCCGCGTACCAAAAATCAAATAAATATGAGCTTATCTGGTTGGAAATTCAACTGGAGTCCAAATTCTTCCAGAAACACACATCTGATCCAAATTCATACTAGAACTCGAAAAAATATAGAGTAATATAGTGTAGTAGATTCATAATTTCGATTGTTGCTCATAAAAAGTTTTATTAAAACACAATCCAAAAAAGCAAATTAATGCCCGTACATAAAAAATAAAGATATAAGGCTTACTGTAGTTAGATTTCTCTCATGCAGATGACCCCAGGAGAATGCTGCCTGGCCAGATCTCCGAATTTCTGATAAAATTATACATCAAATCACATGACAAATGACATAATGATGGCACTGATGACATCACATATAACATTTCAAACCAAAGCATCAAAAACTGTAAGGGCCCTGATGCCTGTGGTTGCTAGTGAGGCCTCAAGATGTGACAATTATACATCCTTCAATGGCCTTTCATCATCATCACCATTTATTTATATAGCGCCACTAATTCTGCAGCGCTGCACAGAGAACTCACTCACATCAGTCCCTGCTCCATTGGGGCTTACAGTCTAAATTCTAGGGCTAGGCTGTGTGGGGCTGGTTACTTTTGGAATTCAAATTCATTAACTTTCCCCATCCACATGCAAATCTGTAGATACTCTCTGAAAACCCATCACTTTTTTAGAACTTACCTTATCTATTATGATACTACTCACACTAATGCACCCTCACAACTGTCCCAATCTCCACTCGAGCGATGCTGGCTCCTCTTGTTTCAGCTGCGCCCTCTTCCACTTAGAATGTAAGCTCTCTCATGAGCAGGGCACTTCAAACACTTTGTTTTCATGCCTGCATTTATTTAGTCCACTATGTATGTCCCTGTTTTATGTATGTTCCCTACTATATGATGCTGCGGAGCACTGTGGCGCATTACAAATCTATAATAATAATAATACACAGGCCCAGGAAAAATAAAGGACAAACCCCTCTAGAAAATACCACCAACCCAGGCACTGAAAATTGCAGTTGTGGAAAAGAACCCTGGTACCAATACTGGCTAGGGAATCAAACAGTGTTTCTGAAGATGTTGCAATTACTCACTTCTACAAGATCACTGTTTCATGGTGAAAAGATCCACAAGACCACTTGTTCATTAGTCAACAGTCCCTACTCTAACCAACCTTGGTTGTCAACTATTATTTTGTAACTTTTATGCTGTGATTGGTTACATAGTGCCATGGCCATATTTCATAGTTGTAGTGAAACGAGAAGAATTACAGTTACAAAGATTAACCCATAATATAACTGTGCATAAAACAATCATAAGGGAATACATTGTAAATACTGTATATCAAATGAATTCATTTAGTAAGCTAGGGTGTAATGCAAATGACTTCAAAACGAAGCCTGCTCTCACAGGGTTAATGACCTACCTAACCCAAGGTGTAAAATGTGAGGTCAGAAATACTGGCCTATGTTTATTCTGTGGCTCTGCAGACCAATGGACTATAGGATACAATCAGGCAGTTAAACAGGCCCCCTTGGTTGAGCTATGTCCTGATACTGGAGTTTTTGGCACCTGAAGAGACTTTAAGGAACCAACCACAGATTGGCCTGCTATATTTCATATAGGCAAATATAATTCCTTTTCCAAAATACCACTTATCAATATAATTAGTGATCAAACATATATTTATAAATAGGATGAGAAAGGGTAACCTATATATCAAATAAAGCATTCTGTCACGTAGGGAATGAGAGGAAATTAGTATTAGCGCAACTAATACACTTGACCTATCTCTGTTTGGTATCTGTAGATTTGTACATTTGTTTTGGATTTATTAATGATAAAATTGGGTCTGTGTCAAAGTCCGCAGAAAAGATATGTTACATTTTACCATTGGAGATTAAAACAGGGAAGATGTAAATTGTGGTTGTAAAACTGTATTATTGGTGTCCCTTGGAGACCAACCCCTGTAGGAGGGGACAGGTGGGAAAAGTTTCTTTAAAAGATGAGACCATGTACAAGAAATTGTCAGGCTTTTGGGAAATCAATCAACATTCATAAGCTGTCCTTCTTCCAAGCCAATTCCCCTTGGTGCAGTTTATACAACTTGTATGAAAGTTTATACTTTGAAACTTTTTCCCTTTTATTTTATATGTTTTGCTTATGTTCTGCCCCTGTCATCTTTTATTAATTGTTTTCATAACCTGTAAGCATTGTACTTTTTGTATATTAAATCTAAATCCTTATTGCTCTAAACAAATTCACTGCCTGTTTGGAAGAGGTTAATTGCTTGCCTGTGTTAACCCTGTAAATAACAGTGTGGGAAGTGTCAATTCTTATAGTTATCAGAGCACAATTGAGTAATTAAGACATTGGTTTTCTACGGGCCTTATACTTAGATGGTGGTAGTTGATGAGAGGTGTGGAAGATTGTGCCTGTGTTAGGGAAGGGACCGGTTAAATCTGAAACCTAAGGGATAGTTGAGCGCAACAGTTAGCCTGAAATCCTGTGTGTCCCCATACAGTAAGCTTCCAAGTCCTGATTGCGCAGAGTGCAGTTTGTGAAAGGTAGTCAGGAGGTGTTTCCTGACAAAACAGAGGTGATATACTGTTTGACTGTTTGATAAGTTATTATATCAGGAAGTCAGCAGAGGCGGATCTCCCTGACAAGCCTGAATTCTGATTAGTTGGAGTTTACTAGGTAGCGCAACCTTAGTGCTTTTTAACAAAATATTGTACTACAATTACCTAGTACTTTTTCCAGCATCTGCCTTGTGTATTTTTTTTTTGTTTGAAGAGGTCTGCTCAAATTGTGATATGGTCACAAACCTTGTTGTAACCTTATAACTTGGCCAGTTGGCTCTGCCTAGAACCTTCCCAGTGTACATGTCACATGGAGGTTCTGGGCACATTTCCTCCACCCTAGGCATACTGGGCCTTAGAGCAGTCCATTTATCAGTGGGGTCTTCAAGTAATGTGGCTCATAATGTTTGAATATTGTGGCAGGCAATGGAGTATCTAAGCAATATGGCTGCAAATTGTGTCCCTGAAATTAAGCTGGTAATGTGGAGTGTGAGAAGCTATCAGATCTCTGAGTAAAGTTACTGGCAATATAGCTTGCAATGGGATCTGTGAAAAAATTACCACTAGTTAGATTTGTGCAGTGCTGGCAATTAGTCAGGTACAATCTGGTTGGCAATGATGTTTATGTAAAGTAGCTGCCTATCACACATCAAAGTCTGGCAGCTACTTTTCAAACCCGCTGTCCAGCACACTCCCTATATTCGTTTCTCCGCTCTAGGTGAAAAATCTTGTGCCATAATCATAATAATAATAATACTTTATACAACAGAAGGCGCATGGCCCTTTAAGAGCTCTGAACCTGTAATCATATGTTCTCTCCTGAGAACCGCCCTGCTCATCAGCTCTGCTATTTAAACCAGCTTAGTGCACAGGCCTGTGTTACAGTATTAGGCTCCAAACCTTTACTTCAGCACATATTATGGCCGATTCCTGTGTATTCTTACTTGGACTGTTCTTCTCTTCTGTCTGCTTTTTGGTACTATTTATGCTCCTGATTATTGCTGCTCTGGCTTGTTCTTACAATTCTTCGGTTCCCTGAGGGACACAACCTGCAAAATTACCTGCAGCAAAGTCCACACCTCCTTGCGGGGGTCGCTGGCGAAAACTGGTGGTTCGTTAGACTCTGTGCCTCTGTTGCTGCCAGCGGTAATCCAAATTGGCGAAAGTGAGTCCACTATCTGCTAGAATTGTGACACTGCCAATGTGTTATGAAGTTCATACTATGCAATGTGGATGTCAATTTGGCAGCAAAAGGGTCTTGGTTGACAATTGGATATCTACACTAGAGCTCTGATGTAATTAATTATGAGGGTACACTGCTCACATAACGTTAATGGTCCCCGAAGAGATCATAGGTGTGGTACAAAGACCATTTTAAAAAATATAAATAGGCAGTGTTTTATAAATGTAGTAAAATGTTTTCATTTACTGTATGATTTCTCTCCAGAAGGTTATAGGTAATATTCAGCTAAATCATTATTTTGCAGTGTAGCCTGCAGTTATTTTTTTCCCCTGAAATTGTAATTTATTCCTGTATATCATTTTGGAAATTTTCTCGGCGTCGATTTAGAGCTGTGCCCTTGGTGAAGTGTACTTAGGATTCCCACAGCCTTCATCATCTTGTTTGCCCCCAGCAAAATACTGAATACATTGCTGGATACCTGCCACTTGTAAAGATTTTCTTTGAAGTAAATATGTAGTGCAAACTTAAAATTAAAAGTCAACACAGACAAATGCATCTACATGGTAGGATCAATTTTATATTTTATTTATATAATGAGGAAGGTTTCAACTGGTTGCAATTTAAACTAGTCAAAGAAAAAAATCCAAAGCAAGAGGGATATTTTCCATTCTCTGCAATAAAACACAAAAAGTAGAAACACTGTCATAGCTTATTCCACACAAAAATCCTTAAATGGGCCAGACAAAACTATTCACATTTTTAAACATGTTATTTTCTTTCATTTTGAACTGAACTCACCTGTGGTGAGTAGCAGGTGCCTGCAATATAAAAATCACTCATTAGTCATCAAAAAAGACTTCCTTTCCAGGGTACAGGAAATGAAAGACCTATGTTCCTTCAGCCATTCTGAGGTTCAAAATTCTATTCATACTAATAGAACTGAAGTTTTAACCCTGGGCTCCTGCACAAACCACACTGAGTGGAAAATGAATGACACGGTTGCCCACCAGGCCACTTGGGCTGAGGATATGTCCCAATTTTGCGGAGAGATTAATGCAATCCATGATCAACAAAAAGACTAATCGGGCACAAAGAAACAACATTCGGATCAAGAGGGTCCCTGAATCCATCAAACCAACCTACCTAGACTCTTATCTCCGTAAGCTGATCTCCCACCTTGCTTATCAGAGCAGTCTCTATCCAGAGATGTGGTACTCTGCCTCATTTCTTTATGGCCAAGGAAGCGATTCTGCAGATGTCCAGGAAATTTGAAACCCTGACCTTTGATGGTAACACTGTCCAAATTTTTCAAGATCTCTCCCCTACTACCCTGATGAGGAGTTTCAATCTGTGACTTTGGTCCTCCAAGAGCACAAAATAAGATACCATTGGGTATTCCCCTTCCGCCTTTTCTTCTGGCATCAGCACAAGCAGCTTACGGCTAAATTTTTGGATGAAGCCCACAACCCTCTGCGCTAGATCGGGCTCACCCCTCGACTTACTCGTATCTCTGACTTCCATAGCACTGCTGATTCGGGCTCTTCCACACTGCAAACACAGAGACCACCAAGGAGAGACTGGTCTACAGTGCCGAAACTCTTTAACCCACGACTTGCAAATTCCTGAACTCTGAGCTGTTCTCCCATTTGACATTGGACACACATTGCTTTGCATGTGTGGTTGGATCCATCTGGCTGACTTGAAATGATGCATGCTGTGCTCTTGACAGCCTGCTCCTGCTCTTGTAGATTACTTTTTCCGTAGACAATACCCCAAATGTTGGGATAACAGACATTTTGACATCTTTCATCCTTTGCCCGTCTGCTCTACATGAGTATCCCCCAAGATACTCTTCCCCTACTCCTGTGACTGCTTCCCTGGGGATAGGCTGCCTCCTTATCTACATTAAATACCTCGTTCCCTGAAGTCGAGACTTTTTCTACGTCATACCTTTGCTGAGAATTGGACGATCGTAGCTGCTCTCTTCACTTCATCCTCACACCTAGTTTGCTGTACTTTTGTTATTTTTGTTTTTCTCGCTTTGTCACTCACATCTTCCTCCTTTCTCCTGTCTGCGGAGCCTGTTCACCACAACAAAGAAGACAGGTTTTGACATAGCTACATTCATGTTTCTACCTCATATTATCCTCATGACACCTTCTGGTATTGTTACTTGTTTGTAGTTTTGCTATGTGACTTTATGTTGAGTTTATTGTTTCTTATGTTTTATGTTGGTAATTGCTGCACATGCCTCTTCCTATGTATTTTTATTTTTCCCTTCTTCTCTCATTTCTCCCCTTTTAGGTTCACTGTATCCTTGAGGCTACTTGGGAGTTGTCTCCCACCTATTTCTCCTCCTCTGATCTCTCTGATGCTTCTGTTGCCTGGTTTCTGCCAGTCCCCTACCCCCACTGAGCCCCAGGCTCTTTGCTGGTCCCCCTGATGATTCGCTCATCATCTCCCATCCAGTGATGTAGACGCCTGACCATTGTTTCGCTTGGTCACCCTCTTCATTTTCCTTACAATCCTTTTCTCCCCCTTCCCTGGTCGTCACCTTACTCCTTTTCTACCACCTTTCTCTGCCGCTCTTAGCCTGCTGTTCCTCCTCTACTAACTTTCCTTACATGGTTATCTGCAAGGAAATACGTGCAGTCATCATTGCTTTGCACAAAAAGGGCTTCGCAGGCAAGGATATTATTGCTAAATCAACCATTTATTGAATCATCAAGAACTTTAAGGAGAGAGGTTCAACAGTTGTGAAGGCTTCAGGGCACCTAAGAACGTCCAGGAAGCGCCAGGACTGTCTCCTAAAGTTGATTCAGCTGCTGGATCGGGCCACTACCAGTGCAGAGCTTGCTCAGGAATAGCAGCAGGCAGGCGTGAGTGCATCTGCACGCATAGTGAGGCAAAGACTTTTGGAGGATGGCCTGGTGTCAAGAAGGCCAGCAAAGAAGCCACTTCTCTCCAGGAAAAACATCAGGGACAGACTGATGAATCTCCTTTCAGATTGTTTGGGGCATTTGTAAAAATGCTTGTCCGGAGAAGGAAAGGTGAACGCTACCATCAGTCCTGTGTCATGCCAACAGTAAAGCATCCTGAGACCATTCATGTGAGGGGTTGCTTCTCAGCCAAGAGAGTGGGCTCACTCACAATTTTGCCTAAGAACACAGACATGAATATAGAATGTTAACGAAACATCCTTCAAGAGCAACTTCTCCCAACTGTCCAAGAACAGTTTGATGATAAACAATAAATTTTCCAGTATGATGGAGCACCTTGCCATAAGGCAAAAGCGATAATTAAGTGGCTCAGGGATCAAAACATCAAAATTTTGGGTCTATGGCCAAGAAACTCCCCAGACCTTAATCCCATTGAGACCTTGTGGTCAATCCTCAAGAGGCATGTGGACAAACAAAAACCCACAAATTCTGACAAACTCCAAGCATTGATTAGGCAAAAACGGGCAGCCATCAGTCAGTATGTGGCCCTGAAGTTGATTGACAACATGGTAGGGCAAATTGCAGAGGTCTTCAAAAAGAAGGGTCAACACATTGACTCTTTGCATAAACTTAATGTAATTGTCAATAAAGCCTTTGACACTTATGAAATGCTTCTAATTTTACTTCAGCATACCATAGCAACATCTGACAAAAAGGTCTAAAAACACTGAAGCAGCAAACTTTGTGAAAACCAATACTTGTGTCATTCTCAAAACTTTTGGTCATGACTGTATATGATTTGTGGCAAATATCTGACCCTCTCGCGATGGGCTACACCTTTTTCTCCACCTTTTTGTATACATATTCCAGAATCGACATGATCCTGCACAGACATGATCTTACCCTCAAGCTTACCTCCTCCCAAATCTTCCCTACTACCTGGTCAGACCATGCTCCTATCCTACTGATCCTCTCATCTTTAGCCTTAAGACTCCCTAATGCCACCTGGAGACTTAACGAATCTCTGCTTCACGACAAAGAAATTATCTCACACTTACAATCTCTCCTTTTCGAATATTTTGATATGAACCAATGACCCTGTGGGAAGCCCATAAGTCAGTTATCCAGTGAAATTTCATTTCCCTATAGACGCGCGTAGAACAAGTGCATCACTGATTCCCTACTCGCTTTGAGGCTACAACATAAATTCACCCCACACCCTGCTATTCTTTTACAAGCCACGGTGGTGCCCTAAACTGCCACGGCTCATAGTTTAGATGTGGCCTGTGTCCCGCCCCATCACCATGATGACTGGGTTGTCACTTCCTCTTCGTCCCGGCCATCACTCAAACAATGGCTGGGACGCTGTCAGTGAGCACCGTGTCCCAGCTTGAAAGGCAACTGGTGCGTGCGCAGATGCTATATATTAATTATCTACCTCCTGAGGGTATAGGGGGAACTCCCTTGATTAACTGTATTAGCCCCATGGAACAATAGGAGGAGGGATCAGTCTGACCTGCTGATTGGCTACCATTAGTATATAAGGCAGGGAGGGCTTAGCCTCCCTGCCGGTTATAACTTCTGTTCACACACTTACTGACCTGCTCCATATCCCTGTGGATACTCTGCCTGTAATCTGACTGATACCTGTTGTGACCTCGGCTTGTTCTGGACCCTGCTGTTTGCTGATCGTCCATGACCTCTGCTTGTTTACTGGATTTTCCTTGCTTGCAACCTGCCCTGACTCTTGACCTGTCCCTGGTTATTCTGATTGCTTCGTACCCGTGACTCTTGGACTGTTCTTCGTTAGTCTGTTATATTCTGGTTACTCTTCCCATCTTCTGCGCTATGGTTTCTGTACATAAGATCCCACTACACAGAGTTTAAGACCTTGCGGAAACAGAGTACCTGTGAGCGAAACAAGCTCTACGGGAAAGGCGGCTGCTAAAGGCGAAGACCTCTACCGTCTGTCCTGGGAGTTCATGTCAGTACCATCAGCTAACATATTCTCCTAAAGATCAGCTCTGTCAGAGGCAAACTTAATCTCCTTCTTTCCCACCAGGAAGCTACTACACTGCAATGGCTGAACCAATGGTACTATGAGAAAGGCGATAAAGCAGATAGACTCTTGGCTTAAAAACTTTGGGCTAAGGTGACTGGCCGAAAACTGGCTATCAGGGATCCAATGGAGTTCCCCAATATGATCTGCTGCAAATTCGTTCTGAATTTCATCTCTACTAATTAATCAAGAAGTTAAAAAAAACAAAAAACACTCAATAAATGTGATGGAATAGAGAAAATGACTTATTATCCTGTTTTGTGTCACCACCTGTCGCCAACTCAATGATAAGAGGTAATATGTTAGGAACACCAGAAGGCCCCCATTGCTGAGAGAGACATAAGAAAGGCCCATCAGAGTTAGCCAAAACACACCCGAACAAGCCACATTGCTTATGGAAGAAAATCATATGGACAGATCACATCAAACTACAGCTTTTTGGTAAAACACATCATCCCTATATTTACAGAAAGCAAAGCATCAGTATTTTACTGTGAAATATTTGCTTTTAGATTTGTGCAAAGAATCTTGCAGAATCACCAGTCATTTACTAAAACACATTACAATCATTCAAAAGAAATCTCACTTACTAATTCACTCATCAATTCCTTATCACCTAAATAAAACAAGCTTTAATATAAATAATAAACTGTACTAGAGCTCACCACATTCTGAGTGAAACACAATCACATGCTACAAAACTGACTAAATGGAAGTCTAGCAATCACTTTGGTTGGAAACAAGAAAGTGCATTCCTTCAATCAATTGCACCTTATGAGGTGAAAGATAATACAAACGTAAAACAACAAAACAACAATGTAGGTTTAATCAATCCTCACCTCATCATCCATCATAGAAGTCATAAGACATAAAGGATTTTTCCCCACAATCATTATAGACATTGAAGCTAGAAAAAAAAGTTTCCTTGCAGGCCCAACTCAATAGAATGTTGTAACCTTCACATATTCCTTGAATTTATGTTGCTAATCCGCACCTATATCTAGTCTTTGCAATCAGTGTCCACAGGGGGTTACAATTTTCTGCTGCTTCTGCAATGTTCGGAAACATTGAAGCAGATGGAGAGCCTAAAAAGAACTCTCTGACATTCAGAAAATCCAATGGAACATGTGGAGCCCAAATGTTGCAATTGGTTTCTTTACAATATGAAGAAAGTAAATGAGAGAGATGGGTTTGTTGAGGAATTTAAATTGAATGTTATTCATTTAAACTGTATTAACTCTATTAACTGAAGCATGAGAATTGTACTATTTGTTTCAAATATATATATATATATATATATATATATATATATATATATATATATATATATAAATACACACTGGCCAGCCAACATTGAAACCACTGACAAGCACAGGCTGACTGAGCAGGTGGCATCTGCCCCTTGGGCCGATCCAATAACGGGCTACTTGATGCTGGGTCACTGGCTACCTGCATTTTTTATATTTAAAATGTTCCTAATAGGCTGCTAAGCCGAGACTTGCCCCTGGGCTAAAATTTGCCAGCCAGCCCCTGCTGACAAGTCTAGAGATTAACACCGGTTATCTCATTACAATGGCAGCTATCAATGGGTGGGATATATTAGGCAGCAAGTGAACAGAAGTTGTTATGTTAGAAGCAGGAAAAATGGGCAAGCGTAAGGATCTGAACGACTTTGACAAGTGCCAAATTGTGATGGCTAGATGACTGGGTCAGAGCATCTCCAAAACAGAAGGTCTTGTGGAGTGGTCCAAGGAAGAACAATCTGGGAACAGTCGACGGGGTCATGGGTGCTTAAGGCACATTGATTCACGTGGGGAGCGAAGGCTAACCCGCCTGGTCCAACACCGCAGAACAGCTACTGTAGCAAAAATTGCTGAAAAAATTAATGCTGGTTCTGATAGAAATGGGTCAGAACACACAGTGCATTGCAGATTGTTACATAGCAGCAGACTTGTCAAAGTGCCTATGCTGACCCCTGTCCCCCACCGAATGCACATACAATGGACACGCGAGTGCCAGAACAGGACCATGGAAAAATGGAAGAAGGTGGCCTGGGCTGAGAAATCATGTCTCTGTCACGATCTGCATCCTGCAGCTCCTGTCTGCCAGGAACTACGTTGGACCTTTGTATGTATGTATGTATGTATGTATGTATGTATGTATGTATGTATGTATATATATATATATATATATATGTATGTATCCTGCCTTTAGTACCACTGTTCCACCAAAAGGGCCTCTGTGTTACTTAGACTGCTCTCATAACTGCCAGATCTAGGCTTGTTACTCCAGGATGCTTAACACCTGTCCTTGGACAATAAAAGCCTGCTTCTCCCAGCAGCCTTTGCCAGATCATCTGTTGCCCTTACCTGTGTTGCTTTTCCTGTGTGCTATCCTAATTGATCTCCTGGCATTCACCTTTGCTCGTCCCTCCGTTTTTCCACCTCTTCCTGTGACCCCTGACCCGGCTTGTCTGTGACTCAGTAACTGCTTACAGCTCTCCAGTGTTTTAGCATCCTCCTGCTGCAGAATATTACAACCAATACCTGCTTTCAGCTCTCCAGTGTTACAGAGGACTAACCTGTTGCAGAATGTTACTAGCAGTCTCCACCTTCTGCTCACCGGTGCTTCTGTTCGCTATCTAGCTGCAGACCATCACATCCTGTGTCCGTTACCTTCAGTGCTTTGCTCCGCGACCGTCACACCTTGGGAGTCATCTCCACTATCTCGTGGTAAAATCCTGCAGACCATCGCATTCTGCATCTGTTGTTTACAGAGTTATCTTACTATTTCTGCCATACCTTACCGTACTGCATCCTGAAACCTGTGTCACTACGCTGTCTCTGTGGTTTTATATTGGGAATCCTGAGTTTCTTTTACATTATGTAGACGGCATGTGAGTTGTTTACCTGGAGAAGAGATGGCACCAGGATGCACTATGGGAAAAAGTCAGTGGAGGCAGTGTGATGCTCGGGGCAAAATTCTGCTGGGAAAACTTGCATTCATGTGCATGTTAGTATGACATGTACCACCTACCTAAACATTGTTGCGACCAAGTTCACCCCTTCAGGGCAATGCTATTCCCTGATGGCAGTGGCATCAGCAGGATAATGCGTGTCACTCACCAGACTGTGAGTGCTTCTTCCCGTGTGTTCAGGAACCGTGGCCGTCCACCATCCTGAGGGTCTGCGCATGCGCAGCCCTTTTAAAACCTTCAGTACCTGTTCCTTTAACTTAATTGGCTGATCAGGCAACACTCCCTATTTAAAGCACCTGCTGTCCATACCTCGTTGCCTGATCTTGGAGTCTCATTCCCCATGAGCCTCTGAAGGTGTTCCTGTGTTTCCTCGTGTATTCAGCGCTGCTGATTCCTGTGGTTTCCAGACCACTTCTAATCCTGTGGTTTCCAGACCACTTCAACTCTCCTATGTTTCATCGTGACTGTTAGCTGATTCCTATCCGCTGCCTCCGTGCACTACAGTCTTCAGACCACTTCAACTCTGCTGTGTTTCATCGTGACTGTTAGCTGATTCCTATCCGCTGCCTCCGTGCACTACAGTCTTCAGACCACTTCAACTCTGCTGTGTTTCATCGTGACTGTTGCTGATTCCTATCCGCTACCTCCGTGCACTACAGTCCTCTGACCACTTCACTCTCCTGTGTTTCATCGTGACTGTTTGGCTGATTCCTATCTGCTGCCTCCGTGCGCTACAGTCTTCAGCTCATCTCAACTCTCCCGTGTTTCCTCGAGACTGCTACAACGGATTCCTATCTGCTGCCTCCGTGCGCTACAGTCTTCAGCTCATCTCAACTCTCCCGGGTTTCCTCGAGACTGCTACAACGGATTCCTATCCGCTGCTCTCCGTGCTCAACAGTTCCAGCTCAGCTCTACTCTCCCGTGTTTCATCGTGGCTGCACCTGCTGGTTGCTATCCGCTACCTCCGTGTACCTGCAGAGTCCTGCTGGCTGCTACTTCTCAGTTCTACTCGCGTCTGCAGCAGCTGATCCGCTCTCCGTGCTTCTCAGTGTTCCTGCTGGTCTCTACTCGCCAGTCTGCATCGGATCTGCGCTTCACTGCTTTCCTCTCGTCTAGACCATCGCTACTCTTCAGGGTCCTCCAGGAGTCCAGTTCTACATACTACTGCTTCCTGAGTATTTGTTCCCCTGCTGGTCTACCTACCTGTGCGCTGCACCTACTTGATTACCGCTTCACCCTCCAGGGACTTCGCATCCTGTCGGCCTTCAGCCGTTCAGGTATCTCTGCACTCCTGTCTGACAGCCTGCTCCTGAACCACGGTATGCATACTTCTCATTGACTGTGCTGGTGTATTGCATATCTTGCTGGACTGAGTTGTTCTCCTCTGGAGCTTACTATCCGCTGAGACTTTTGCCATCATTGACTGTGTTATCTTCTGCCCGGATAGTTTCTATGACTTTGTATTATTGCAGTGCTGTTCAGTCATTACTATATTGTGCATGTCATTGTGGATCAAGTTCAAGGTGCCCGTGTATCCTCTGTATTGCAGTCTCTCCCCGTGCTCCTCCTCACATATATATTCAGTGGTACAACTTGCTAGAGGCAGACCACTGATCCCTGTTTCCAGTGTCACCTGTTCCAGTGTCCTCTCACATAGCAGTGGTACAACTTGCTAACGCAGACCACTGACTTCCCGGATACCTTCAACTGGATCCCATTCCTTCACCCAGACAGCGGTACAACTTGCTAAACGCAGACCGCTGACTCTCATCACCTCCTCGTTTCTGTTGGACATTCCTCCTCACTATAGCAGTGGTACAACTTGCTACTGCAGACCACTGACTACCCTCACGTGTCCTTTGTCCATACAGTTCCTCGTGTATTACTACATATATATTACCAGTGCTGCTTGTCATAGACTTTCCCGAGCATCTCTATCAGCTGCTGTCTCCTGTTCCGTGATCACCCCGCTACCAGAGTACCATATTACCACCTATACTGCTCTGGTAAGCTTATCACCTGGTGATCCCTGGGTAAAGACTCCTAGTGCCCGTGACAGTAAGATCAGGCCATGACAGACCCAGATACGGAACCTACAGCCAAAGAGATGCTGCAGCATCTGGTCACCCGTGTGGAGCAACAGGATGCTCGCCAACAGCTGTTACTTCAATGCTACCAGTCGTTAGCCTCCCAAGGAACATCTGGACCGACCGTTACAGCTAATGTTGAAGCTCCTGTGCTTTCCTCCGTTTCCCCAGTGCCATCCCAGGTGTCTACAGCTCCCACGCTTCACCTGCCTACTCCGTCAAAGTACGATGGAGACCCCAAAACTTGTAGGGGTTTTCTCAACCAATGCTCAGTTCATTTTGAGCTCCAACCTCAAAATTTTTCTACCCATCGTTCCTGAGTGGCCTATCTTATCTCATTGTTTTCTGGACAAGCTCTGGCTTGGGCCTCCCCTCTGTGGGAGAGAAACGATCCTGTATTACAAGATAGTGCCAAATTCATTTCTATGTTCCGAAGTGTGTTCGATGAACCAGGTCGTGTGACCTCCGCTGCTTCCAGCATTCTTCGTTTACGTCAGGGTTCTCATACAGTAGGCCAGTACGTCATTCAATTTAGGATATTAGCCTCTGAACTTCAGTGGAACACTGAAGCATTAATTGCCGCCTTCTGGCAGGGGCTCTCCGATAAAATTAAAGATGCACTGACTACCCAAGAGCTTCCTACGTCATTAGAAGATTTGATCTCTCTTTGCCATCGTGTAGACATGAGGTTTCGTGAAAGAGAATCTGAGAAAACGACTTCAGTTAAAGCACCTCTTCGCTCAACCCCTCAATTTCGTCCAGCTTCACCTTCTGTGATCCCCATGGAGATAGGACGTTCCAAATTAACTTCAGAGGAGAGGAACCGAAGAGTAAAGAATAGACTTTGTATCTATTGTGCTGATTCCACACATATGCTTAGTTCTTGCCCTAAGAAATCGGGAAATGCCAGGCCCTAACTAGTTCTGGAGAGGTGAAGTTAGGGTCCCTGGAGTCCTCTCCATCTTCTACGAAATTAAAAGTCTGCGCTTTTGATGTTACGATTTCCTTTGCTACCAAATCCTTTGAGTCTCAAGCTCTGATTGATTCTGGAGCAGCAGGAAATTTCATTTCTAAATCCCTAGTGAATCAATGGTCCCTACCAGTGATTACTTTGAAAACACCGATTACTGTGACTGCTATAGATGGATCACGTCTCATCAATGGTCTCATCACCCAGAGTACGTCTCCAGTAACGCTTCAGATTGGTGTGCTACACCATGAAGAGATTTCGTTTTTAATTCTTCTTGTTACGACAAGTCCGATTGTCTTAGGCCTTCCATGGCTTCAATGTCATTCTCCCCAGATTGACTGGCGCACTCCTCAAGTTACGTCTTGGGGAGCTGAATGTCATCATCGTTGTCTTTCTCAAGTCATTCCTCTTAAAATACAGCAATCTTCCATCTCATCTTTCTCACCGGGACTCCCTCCTCAGTATGCTTCATTTGCCGATGTTTTTGATAAAGCTCAGTCTGAACGTCTTCCTCCTCATCGTTCATGGGATTGTCCGATCGATCTTCTACCTGGCAAGACTCCTCCTAGGGGTCGGGTCTATCCACTTTCGTTACCTGAAACTCAAGCTACATCTGATTACATCCAGGAGAATCTCCAGCGAGGGTTTATTCGACCTTCCACCTCTCCCGCTGGAGCCGGGTTCTTCTTCGTAAAAAAGAAGGATGGATCACTACGCCCCTGTATAGATTTTCGTGGACTCAACGCCATTACTATTAAAAATCGGTATCCCATTCCGTTGATCACTGAGTTATTTGATCGCATCAAGGGAGCTCGGATCTTTACCAAGTTGGATCTTCGTGGTGCCTATAATTTAATTAGAATCCGGCCCGGTGACGAATGGAAGACAGCGTTCAACACCAGAGATGGGCATTATGAGTATCTAGTAATGCCTTTCGGGTTGTGTAATGCCCCCGCTGTTTTCCAGGGCTTCGTTAATGAGATCTTTCGGGACTTGTTATATGTATGTGTCGTTGTCTACCTGGACGACATATTGATCTTTTCACAGGACCTGCCTTCTCATCACCAACATGTGGCAGAGGTCCTTTCCAGACTCCGGAAAAATTCATTATTCTGCAAACTAGAAAAATGTTCATTCGAGTTGCCCCAGATTCCATTTTTGGGGTATATTGTTTCCGGAGTTGGCCTAAAAATGGATCCAGAAAAGGTGAATGCTGTATTACATTGGCCCCAGCCAACTACTCTTCGTGCTATCCAGCGTTTTTTAGGTTTTGCCAATTACTATAAACGCTTCATTCAAGACTTCTCGTCCATTGCATCTCCTATTGTGGCCCTGACTCGTAAAGGGGCCAATACTAAGCAATGGTCATCCGAGGCCCTCCAAGCCTTTCAATTTCTTAAAGAGTCCTTCTCCTCTGCTCCCATTCTTCGACAGCCTGATGTGACACTTCCTTTCTTCCTAGAAGTAGATGCCTCTAATGTGGGCTTAGGAGCCATTCTCTCCCAACGCTCGGAGCAACAAAAATTCCATCCTTGTGCCTTTTACTCTCGGGGTCTCCTGCCTGCGGAGAAAAATTACACTATCGGGGACAAGGAGTTGCTGGCTATCAAAGTTGCATTAGAGGAGTGGAGATACTTATTGGAAGGAGCTCGTCACCCTGTGACGATTTTCACGGATCATAAGAACTTGTCATACCTACAGTCTGCCCAATGCTTGAATCCTCGTCAAGCAAGATGGTCTCTTTTCTTTTCCAGTTTCGAATTAATCATAACCTTCAAACCAGCTGCCAAGAACAAGAAAGCTGACGCTCTATCTCGAGCTTTTGTGACGTCCTCTGACGTTGAAGAGGTTTCCAACCATCCTATACTAGACCCCAAATGTATCTCGCTGGCTGCTTCTTCCACTAAAGTGCTACCATTTGGGAAGACCCTCGTGCCTCCTACTCTTAGGAGGAAAATCCTTTCGTGGTTCCATTCTTCTCGTTTTTCTGGACATGCTGGTGAACGCAAGACCTTTGAGATTCTCTCTCGAAGTTACTGGTGGCCCTCGATGAGGAGAGACGTCAAAGAGTTTGTTGCTTCTTGTGAATTGTGTTCTCAGTTTAAATCCTCCCGCAGAACTCCAGCGGGGTTGCTGCAACCACTACCCATTCCGTCCAAGCCCTGGACCCATATTAGTATGGACTTTGTTACTGATCTGCCATCTAGTAAAAATTGTAATACTATTTGGGTAGTGGTAGACAGATTTTCGAAGATGGCTCATTTTGTCCCTTTGTCTGGTTTGCCTTCCTCGTCTACTCTGGCTGAAAATTTCGTTAAGGAAATCTTTCGTATTCATGGATGTCCGTCTGAGATTGTGTCAGGTAGAGGAGTACAATTCGTTTCCAGATTCTGGCGGGCCCTTTGTAAAACCTTGGGCATACGATTAGCACTCTCATCTTCTTACCATCCGCAATCAAACGGACAAACTGAACGGGTCAATCAAGATCTCAAGACCTTTATAAGGATGTTCTCATCAGCCAATCAAGACAACTGGGTAGAATTGCTTCCTTGGGCTGAATTCGCTCATAACAACATGTACCATGAGTCATCGTTCAAAACTCCATTCTTTGTGGTTTACGGTCACCATCCGTCTTTTCCGGAATTTCCTGCGCTCCCTCCCACCCAAGTTCCTGCTGTAGAGACTGTTTGTCAGACCTTCAAAAATATTTGGTCTCAGGTCAAAACCTGTTTAAAGAAGACATCTGCCAAATATAAGTCTTTCGCAGATAAGAAGAGGCGGGCTATTCCACCACTGAAAATTGGAGATCGTGTCTGGTTATCTACCAAAAATATTCGTTTGAAGGTCCCATCTATGAAATTCGCTCCCCGTTTTATTGGTCCATATAGGATCATTCAAGTGATAAATCCAGTTTGTTTCAAACTTCTACTTCCTAAGAACCTTCGTATTTCCAATGCCTTCCATGTGTCCTTGCTCAAACCTCTCATCATCAACCGTTTCTCGGCTCCTCCTTCAGCACCTCAGCCAGTTCAAGTTCATCAGGAGGAAGATTTCGAGATTACTCATGTATTGGACGCAAAAATTTCGCGAGGAGTTCTCCGTTTCCTCGTTCATTGGAAGGGCTTTGGTCCTGAGGAGCGTTCATGGATCAAAGCTGAAGATCTCAACGCCCCAGCTCTTAAGAAGTTTTATTCCAAAAATCCGGACAAGCCCGGTTCCAGGCGTTCTGTGCCCACCTTTAAAAGGGGGGGTACTGTCACTCACCAGACTGTGAGTGCTTCTTCCCGTGTGTTCAGGAACCGTGGCCGTCCACCATCCTGAGGGTCTGCGCATGCGCAGCCCTTTCAAAACCTTCAGTACCTGTTCCTTTAACTTAATTGGCTGATCAGGCAACACTCCCTATTTAAAGCACCTGCTGTCCATACCTCGTTGCCTGATCTTGGAGTCTCATTCCCCATGAGCCTCTGAAGGTGTTCCTGTGTTTCCTCGTGTATTCAGCGCTGCTGATTCCTGTGGTTTCCAGACCACTTCTAATCCTGTGGTTTCCAGACCACTTCAACTCTCCTATGTTTCATCGTGACTGTTAGCTGATTCCTATCCGCTGCCTCCGTGCACTACAGTCTTCAGACCACTTCAACTCTGCTGTGTTTCATCGTGACTGTTAGCTGATTCCGTTCCGCTGCCTCCGTGCACTACAGTCTTCAGACCACTTCAACTCTCCTATGTTTCATCGTGACTGTTGCTGATTCCTATCCGCTGCCTCCGTGCACTACAGTCCTCTGACCACTTCACTCTCCTGTGTTTCATCGTGACTGTTTGGCTGATTCCTATCTGCTTCCTCCGTGCGCTACAGTCTTCAGCTCATCTCAACTCTCCCGGGTTTCCTCGAGACTGCTACAACGGATTCCTATCTGCTGCCTCCGTGCGCTACAGTCTTCAGCTCATCTCAACTCTCCCGTGTTTCCTTGAGACTGCTACAACGGATTCCTATCCGCTGCTCTCCGTGCTCAACAGTTCCAGCTCAGCTCTACTCTCCCGTGTTTCATCGTGGCTGCACCTGCTGGTTGCTATCCGCTACCTCTGTGTACCTGCAGAGTCCTGCTGGCTGCTACTTCTCAGTTCTACTCGCGTCTGCAGCAGCTTATCCGCTCTCCGTGCTTCTCAGTGTTCCTGCTGGTCTCTACTCCCCAGTCTGCATCGGATCTGCGCTTCACTGCTTTCCTCTCGTCTAGACCATCGCTACTCCTCAGGGTCCTCCAGGAGTCCAGTTCTACATACTACTGCTTCCTGAGTATTTGTTCCCCTGCTGGTCTACCTACCTGTGCGCTGCACCTACTTGATTACCGCTTCACCCTCCAGGGACTTCGCATCCTGTCGGCCTTCAGCCGTTCAGGTATCTCTGCACTCCTGTCTGACAGCCTGCTCCTGAACCACGGTATGCATACTTCTCATTGACTGTGCTGGTGTATTGCATATCTTGCTGGACTGAGTTGTTCTCCTCTGGAGCTTACTATCCGCTGAGACTTTTGCCATCATTGACTGTGTTATCTTCTGCCCGGATAGTTTCTATGACTTTGTATTATTGCAGTGCTGTTCAGTCATTACTATATTGTGCATGTCATTGTGGATCAAGTTCAAGGTGCCCGTGTATCCTCTGTATTGCAGTCTCTCCCCGTGCTCCTCCTCACATATATATTCAGTGGTACAACTTGCTAGAGGCAGACCACTGATCCCTGTTTTCAGTGTCACCTGTTCCAGTGTCCTCTCACATAGCAGTGGAACAACTTGCTAACGCAGACCACTGACTTCCCGGATACCTTCACCTGGATCCCATTCCTTCACCCAGACAGCGGTACAACTTGCTAAACGCAGACCGCTGACTCTCATCACCTCCTCGTTTCTGTTGGACATTCCTCCTCACTATAGCAGTGGTACAACTTGCTACTGCAGACCACTGACTACCCTCACGTGTCCTTTGTCCATACAGTTCCTCGTGTATTACTACATATATATTACCAGTGCTGCTAGTCATAGACTTTCCCGAGCATCTCTATCAGCTGCTGTCTCCTGTTCCGTGATCACCCCGCTACCAGAGTACCATATTACCACCTATACTGCTCTGGTAAGCTTATCACCTGGTGATCCCTGGGTAAAGACTCCTAGTGCCCGTGACAATGCGCCTGCCACATTGCAAAAATTGTTGGAATGGTTTGAGGAACATGACAAAGAGTTCAAGCTGTTGGTTTGTCTGCCAAATTCCCCAGATTTCAGTCTGAACAAGCTTCTGTGGGATGTTCTGGAAAAACAAGTCCAAGTCACGTAGGTTCCACCTCGCAACTTTCAGGGCTTATAGGATCTGTTGCTTATGCCTTGGTGCCAGATAGCACCGAACATCTTCACAGGTCTTGAGGAGTACATACCTCAATGAGTCAAAGCTGTTTTGGCGGCTTATGGGGTACCTACATAACATTAGGAAACTGGTTTTAATGTTGTGGCTGATCGGTGTATAGTTATACTACATATATATATGTTAGTCCTAACATTTAAAATAAAATCCCAATAAATATAGAAGATAACATTGATTATATAGGTTATATGTGATGACATTAATTGTCAATATTTTGGGGGAATATTTAAAGAAGTTTATGCATCATCTATTTATATAGTGTCACTAATTCTGCAGCACTGTACAGAGAACACACTCATATCTGTCCCTGCCCATTGGGGGGTTACAGTCTAAATTCCCTAACAAACATACATACATACATACATACATACATACACACACACACACACACAGACTAGGGTCAATTTTGATAGCAGCCAATTAACCTACCAGTATCTTTTTGGAGCGTGGGAGGAAACCGGAGCACTCGGAGGAAACCCTTGCAAACACGGGGAGAACATACAAACTCCACACAGATAAGGCCCTGGTCGGGAATCAAACTCATCACCCCAGTGCTCTGAGGCAGCAGTGCTAACCACTAAGCCACCGTGCTGTATCAATGCCACTTGTGTATTATAAATATAATACCTCTATAGATATACATCCAGAGGTAATGAAGGTCAAGTGCACAAAAATTACCCTCATTAAAGGAAAGCAGATGGTATTGGTGAAAGGCGTGCTCATTATATATTGTAAATGAGGTTATATAGCTTTGCAGGTCACAGGTCTTCTTGGTGTCAGATGCTGCACAGGCACACAGAAGGCAAGCACATTAAAAATGCTGAATACAATCTTCAACCCCAACAATGAAACACAGTAAGAATTAAAGGATCAAATGTCTCCATTGCAGTACCTGATGGTGCGTGAGTTAAGAAAGGTCCAAATAAGTTCAAACTGATTGGCATTATGTGCATCCTAAATGAGGTCCATACTGGATTGTGTTTGTGAAATCAGAGCTAACCTGTTTACTTATATGTTTCCATAATAAGTTATTCTGATCCAATCAAAATATTGCCCTTCTCTCATATCCAACACTTGCAGATATGTATGGTCTCTCTACCATTGATCAGCGAGATGAAAGATGATAGTCACTGTTACAATTATGTAACACAGGATTTATGTGCAATCTTACAGATTTTATGATGTATTTATAATTTCCATTTAATAATAAATCACTTTTTGTGCAGCAGTGTGTATTACAATATATACCATCCACTGCTGCTGCAACAAAGAGAAGTCTAATCTTCCACACACTGCAAGTCACACTTTTAAACTCACAATGACATACAGTACAATGATTTATTTGCAAATTGTTTCCTGCTATGCTCTGCAACACAAAGGCATTTTTAGTAAACCTGAATATGGTGGCTCAGTTCATGTTCTACAATTAATATAAACTTCTATGCAATTAATATTCCTGAGCATGAATTGCACAGTCTTGCTTCAGTCAGCAAACAATTTAGTACATCTACTTCAATTACAAGTTTCATTCAAAAAGGTTTCAAGCTTCATTTATTTAGTGAATAAGTACCTCTAAGTAGGGGGAGTACAGAATTTTGAGATCATTTTAGTTTATCATCTTAAAAGAAACCTGCTTTAAAAACACAAGGGGCCTGATTCATAAAGGCACGCATTCTACGCGCAACCCGTGTTTAGTATTATACGCACGTATTTAAGCTTTGAGCACCCACGAATTCATTAAGGCATGGACCTCTAGATACGTGCTTTTGAAATCTGAGGCAGGTCTGCTGTGCTCTACTACACAAGAGGCTGCAGGATCGGTTCAGTACTTATGTGGAATATAAATGCGCAAAAGAATGCACTGGAAAATAAAAAAAATATTAATGTCACCTGGTTATAATTTCTAGGAAATACATTAGGATGTTGTTCATAATCATCATCAACATTTATCTATATAGCGCCAGCAAATTCCGTAGCACTTTACAATTGGGAACAAACATTAACAAAACTATACTGGGTAATACATACAGACAGAGAGGTAAGAGAACCCTGCTCACAAGCTTATAATCTATGGGACAATGAAAGTTTAAAACACAAGGGCATGTGCTACATCATATTGCACACTGGACCAGCTAGAATGCAAAGGTAAAGTATTGAGTGGGCTGTGTGTAGCAATGTTGGTCAGAGGGTTGTTGTCTTGTGTTAGCTGTGTAGAGGGTGGTAATAGGGTAATGTCTATTAAACATAACATTTATTTTTAAAGTTGCTAGTGATTGCAAACACATGTTCTAGCATGCAGACAGGACTGTCATCACTACTGATAAAGACTTAGACTATCCCTTTTGCTAGAGCAAGAAATACGACAGAAAAACAACTAACTTTGAGATGGCCAGAGCTGGATTTGTACATGGCTGCGTGCGCTTGAGTTTAGCATGCCCTTACTGTAAATTAACTACGGAAAAAAGCCCCTTCCCCGCCTAGTGCACTCTGTCGAAGTCGTATAATTGGATGAACGAAAGTATATTGGTTAATATTGTTTTGCCGTGCAATTGCGATCTGTACGCCACGTAACAAAGATCCGCAAGCCACGTAACACGTGGCATGGTGCGATCGCACGGTAAAATACGCACGCATACACTCGCATTACAACATTTAGTTATTTATATAATTCATATTGGTTCCGTTACACTGTAATTTATGAGCAGATAGTATTTGGTTTATTATTAGTATATATATATATATATATATATATATATATATATATATATATAATGATTATATGTACACTTCAGTGTTATTCAAGGTTCAGGTTATAGGAAAGGTATCATGCCCAGTATCATATTAAAACCCTAATCATCAGCAGCTGTCCGGTTCCATCGCCGAAGAGATCGCATATTGCATACTCTAGTTATTGATGTTAGGGAATAAACCTTTGTATGATGCTGGCTATGAAATGCTAATTGTAACTGGAGCATTGGCGGGAAGAAAGGAGCTCATCCCCTGGAGAGACGACCCCCACCTTTGGATTCCTTAGATTGAATCAGCCTATGACCTGTTTAGCCTGGACCCATCTGATGTCTGGACCTATAGAAGCAAGCCACGTCATTTGCATTGTTCTCTGTAACACTGACTGTGTATATATGATCATAGCTGTGCACCCAGCCCTCAGATTTTCACTGATCACAGTATTCAAAGGTGAATTACTGTCCAGGGGTGCCCGTGGTTAGCGCAGCGAGCGCATGCGATAGCAGCGGTATGTATGTATCTTTTGGTATTGGCTGTACTGTACTGTATCATAATATAATAATGTATTGAATTGTTGACTATTTACATCTGCTAAAATAAATCACTTTGTGCGTTAGAAACACAATACAATCGCCTGAGCAATGATTATTTGAAAACGATAGAATTACTTTAATAATTTGGGGGCTCTTGAGTTAGGAGGTTACGTTGCCAGAAGGTATGCAACGCTGACGGAATTCGGTTCCTCAACAAAGGGTGGATATTGACGGACGCGTCTCATATGTGAAAGAACGCATTGTGTTCCAAACCTGTTGTCCATTTTGTGTTGAGAAGCCGAATGTACGCAGTTGCGTAATCTGAAGGAATGCTAACTAGAATCTAGGGACAAGAAAGAAAAATTTTTCTTTTTATTGTCGTTTTGCGTTTTAAAAGGTATTGTATTGCATAGGATATGCTATTTCCTGCTCAGCATATGCTAACTTCCGGTATTGTTGCCACGTGGTAAAACAATTGTGTATAATGTCTATTATATATGCATACTGTAAGCACTTGGTAAAGTCTCTGAAAAGATAGTGCCATTGTTTGGGAAAGTTATTTTCTGTGCAGAAAACTAAGGTGTATGTGTTTGGTGATTGTATGATTTTGAAGTGAAAGTTGATTTACTGTCAAAAAGATAGGGATATCAGTTGCCGTTTGACGAGGCGGGCTGGACAACCGAGGTAGTATACAAGGCAGGTATACTGGCAGCAAAAGCCCTGTTTGAAAAGAGAACAGTTAAAAAGCTTTTGGAAACTTTCTCCCCAAGAGTAATCGCAAAGTTTAGCAATAGTTAGTATTGCTAAGCGGTGCGATTGGACCGCATGGTTTATTGTGCAACCGTGCTTGTGACTTGGGTTGAACGGCTGGAGGAATTACGCTGGTACAAACGGGTAAACTCCGGTGCTACCAGTTCAGTAATACTGAACAGATTTTGTGGAGAGCCAGGATATCGAGGAGCTGATATTTCTGTTGTCCATAGTGATATTTCTGTGTTAGGAGGTGTGTGGGCGTAGCCTGTGAAACCGTCCACGGATGGGTGCTTAGCAAACGCTAGAGATGGTTGATGTTGTGCTGCTTAAGGAAGGACCAATTGATTCGGCGAGGTTCCGTATGTTTAATAAGTATGGTGTGTATGCAACGGCATACTGCGACAAATGGGTCAAGATGACCCGGGAGTGTGTGAAACCTTTCCCAAACATAGGTAGTTTCGAGGCAGAGGTGTTAAATAATGTTAGAGATAAAGTGCGGTTGATCAAATCAATGAAAACGAGAACTAGACATGATGATTGTTTAAAATGGTGGCAAATGGAAGGTAGCACGTGGCAGAGCAGCGAATGCACAGCGGAAGTAAGTTTGGCGAAAAGTGCGCGCACAGCGGAAATCAGCGTACCGGAAGTGTGCGTTGCAAAGCGTGGAGAACTGAGCGCAAGCGCGCCCCTGACAAATTCGGTTGGGGCGGAAAGTACAGCCAATACCAAAAATGTGAAAACTGTAACTAGTAACTTGCATGTTGTTTTAAGTAATGTTAAAAGTAATGTTTCAGGACAAGGAAAGGGAACGGTTCCACCAGCAGGGGCAGCGGCTGAAAGTGGTGAGAATAATGTAAAGGTTATCACAGGGGGGGACATTCATTGTACTGCAACAGCAATTTCAACAACTAGTTCAGAACATAGTGATTTGGTAGACTTACATCCTGTCTGCACAACAGCAGTTCCCAATGGGAAGGCGGACAGAGATGATGAAGTTCCTTTAAAACATGTAGCAAAGCATGATCCATGCACTAGGTCTGAAACATTTTCAATTTTGTCTGATTTCCCTGATCCTAGGAAGGATTTGACCAAATGTCAGAAGTTTATTAGATATTATGGTAATGTGTATGAGCCAACTAATAACGATTGGCGAGTATTATTGAAGACCTGTCTTCCTCTCAATACTGATATACAAAAGTTCATTAAGGATTGTATGTTGGAGGAGGATGAATCCTTAACCGAGGATGATAATCAGGACAATATTAGATATATAATCACACAGTTGGCCATATATTTTCCAGTGATAGTGGACTGGAGTAAAATTTTGACTATTAAGCAAAAGGATAGTGAAAATGCAACAGACTATTTTTGCAGGACTCTGATAGCAATGGGCAAATATACTGGGGTAGCAGACATAAAGGATAATGTACACTACAGAGAGGTTGCTGTTAAAGTTCTAATGGATGGCCTCAGGGAAAACTTGAAAAGAAGGGTGCAAACTTCATTACCACACTGGAAAGGAATCACTGTAAATGTTCTCAGGGAGTCAGCCATAGGACATGATCAGAATATAAATAAACAGAAAGAGACACTAAGTGATAGGGTAATGATGGTAAGTATCCCAGCATTAGAGGGATTGCACGCACGACCACAGTGTAATAACACCTGGGTTAAGGAAAAGAAACAACATGAGTTGAGGAAGTGTTTTCAATGCAATAAAATAGGACACCTAGCAAAAGATTGTGCAGACATGACAAGGACGTGTTTTTACTGCCTTAAGAAGGGACACATGAGTAGGAACTGTGTAGAGAGAAAAAGGGATACCTGGGTTGGAAATCATATAGACACCCACAAAGCAGGCGTACACAAGTCTCAGAGGTTCCCCAACAATTGATTGCACACCCCATAGCAACTAATACTTTGGGGAAGAACTATAGCCGACTCTAGAATTAATCTGTGGTAAGTATTGGTGAGCAGGTTTAGAAAGGAAAAAAAAAACTGATTTAAAAGGTAATCTTTATTGATTTTGTCTGTTTGCTTTATGTTGTCAAATGCTTGTTTTCCTAATCGCTGGCCGATGGTAAAGAATGGAAATGTTTGTTTTGTTTGCTGTTTTGAGATAACTATCTTGTTTCCCTCTTACAGATAAAGGGTACATAAAAGAAATATAGACTTAGTGTTTACAAGGGTGGGATAGAGAAATAGGAAAAATCACTCTTGAAAGACAAAGTAACAATAGACAATTGGAACACTCTTTGATTTAAGCTGCAGTGTCTCATGATAATTTGTTTGGCTTAGAACCATTATACAACAATGAAGTATGTACATACTTTGCTCCAAAATATCGTTTTATGTATCTCAGAGGAGTCTTCAACTGTTAATTTTTTACATTTCTCTATCATAGGTTAGGAAAGTCCGTTGAAAAGGTATGTAGTTAATGTGATACCGAGTTCTTAAAGAACAAATGACGGACGACACTGGATTGCACGGTTAAGACCCCCTAGTCAAGTATGGGGAGGTGTCATAGTTAGCAAATAGCTAAGGGGATTAGTGGAATGAATACAGCCATTTTCCCATAGAGTCCAATTCAGCTGTCGTTTGTGTTGTAAAATCTCCCTTTCTGCATGTATGTTTGTATTCAAATCTTTGTATTCCTATTATTCATTGCTTTCTTAGTTCTCATTCTTTACATCTATGCTAGTCCCTCTCTATCTTTCTTTTTCTCTCTTTCTCTCTCTCTCTATCTTTCTTAATTCTCTCTCTCTCTCTCTCTTTCTCTGCTCTGGTAGAGATAAAAACAGACACAGTCTCATCAATGGGGCGAAGACATATTTTTATTTTTAACATAAGACAAATTCAGGGATACACACGATAGATTGACATGAGTCACAGAAACAGTCAGGGGTTTTGTTTTCATGTGTATAGAAACTGCTGATTTTAAGCAGAAAGGTTCTGTTGTGGAAATACGATTCATGTTTTATAGATTGCATATCTGTTTTGTTTTTTTGTTTTTGTTTTGGTTCGTTCCTCCTGTACAAAAATGTGCCTTTATATGGATGCACAAAGGGTGGGGACAGGAGATTGCTAGAGGACAAGCATACAGATATGCATCTCTGTGTAGAACATTGGAGTAGGATTTTCACCACAAGATACGACATAATGTGAAACCCTAGAAAATGTAGAATTTTCGTGTTTTATATTTTTTTACTGTTAGACAGACATGTACGGGTACTGTTATATTTGAAGAAAGTGTTATAGAAATAGACACTTTTGTCTTTCTCACTTAGTCAAGTAGCTGAATGTGAGGTACTGAGAATGACATGTGAGTTGGCAGAGGGAAAATCGATTGATATACATTGGTCTTCAGCATTTTTCTAGTCTAGGGGGCGATGTTGAGGTGAGTGAGAAATCTTTTTATAACAATACCAGCACATGAGTAGGACACTACATAGAGGACTTTATACAGTGACACAGTTACCAACTGAAGTAGCTGCTAGTAAAGTCCACACTTACAAACACAACCACACATTGCTGTTACACCAGGGCGAACACAGCTGTCAAATAGACAGCAGGGTTTTATGTGACAGCTAACAAATCTATGTTTTGTTTTGTTTTTCGTTGTATTGTTTTAGTTCTAAAATGTGAACACTTACACACACACATGCACACATACACATATTAGTTATATATATGAAGATTTGTGTTACCTGAAGAATTTCTCAGGTGAAACAAATCCACATCATCCAATTACCACCATGCAGGATCCTCAAGTATGCACTGGTGTACCAATGAAATATGTCTGGGTAAAGGTGTATTGAAATGTGTCTAATGTATTACTGTATCATACTCAAAGCTTTTGTTATTCAATGTGATAGTCCTAGAGGTATAATAGATGATGGGGTATTCATGTTATTGATAACAGATGTATAATGTATGAGTAGTGGTAACAAATCACATACTTTCGATTAGCCACAAACCAGTGTGAACATAAAGTAGTGGTACTCGGTAGAACGAATTGAATAGAATAAGAGTTGGAACTTGATTGAAGTGACTGATAGCTTCGGCCACTAGTCCTTCCCCGCTACCAAAAGATCACTCCTGGGCAGACCCTTAACCTGTTGGCTTTTGAAATGTTCTTTCGTGAGATGAGATTGTAACTGGGAGGCTAGGTTAGATCTTGAGAGAAGGTAAATAGTGAGACAGTAACCAAGAACGTCCAAAACAATGTTTCCTGAAAAGTCACACTAATTGTCAGGATGTTGGATCGGGAGAGTAAATTGTGGAACAGAAATTTCTTAGGCTCAGGTTATTTGACAGACAGGTACCAGGTGTAGGCTACCAGCATCACGGCTTCAAGGGTAGCAGAGACACACTGGTGCCCATTCCACCCACTGCAGAGGGGCCAACACTCAGAGAAGGGTCCAAGGGCACTCATGAGTCTGTTCTGGAAGGCCTCGAATGCAGTTAGTAGCACCTGAGCGAAAGGCTAAGACAGTTGTCCAGTATGAAGTTGTAGTTTTTCCTGTTTTGTGTTCTCTCATTTCATTCTCTTCTCAGGACGGTTAATTCTTTTGATTATTAGCAGGTGACAGAGGCTGGTTCAGGTAATGATAAGGAGATATTGGGGATGAAGGAGAAGTTAGTAGAATAATCGGTCCAGCCAATTACTCTATTCAATTCAGGGGTAAAGGAAAATTTGGAAACCCTGGAGCTTGGAGAAAGTGTGAGGGGCTATTGTCTGAGTAGCATTACGTCCGTAAGTACAGTGACCCCATAGTTAAAAAAAAAAAAAGAGATACACCCAGCGATGCCAGTCCAGTAATATTCGGACTTGAGCAGGCATCCTTGAGAATGATTATCATTCTTGGGAGGGTAAGGTTTTAGACCAAACAAAGTGCTGGGCATGCTCTCACATACCTCAGTGATTATATCAAGTAGGACTAGTTCTCTTCCCACTAAATATTCTTGAGGTACCCGAACTATGGGTGGGAGGTCACTAGGGGAAAAAGTACGACACCTAGGTCCCTTAGTCTGAAGTCTCCCAATGCTTTGAAAGCCAATCACTGTTAAATCTGAGTATTGGGAGACTGGGGAGAACGAACAGACAATAGCCCGCCCACAAGTGTTGATGAAAAGAACTGATGACATTATTAGAAGTGTGTATATTAACGCAAGCTGAAGGAGATTGTATATGACATTATTGATAGACATAGGATGATGCTATTGATGAACATGAAGTGTGTAAATCTATTCTGAGCTTAAAGACATGCATTGGACAGAAGAACCTGTTAAACTTGAAGAACTGTAGTAGAGTATTCTGTATAGCCGATACATGTTCTATTGTACCTTGTACCTTTCCAAATAATGTATTACATGTTTTATTGCACCATTGAAGGGCATACAAAAGGTTATCTCCAAGCTCCAGAAATGTACGGTCTATAGTAAAAGAAGAAATCGTTTTTGAGGATTAAGACTCTCTCTTATGATAACTTGTTTAGATCTACAAACAGCGGGGTCATACCCCAAGGGGGATTTGCATTACATAGCAATGAAACGTGGTACTGAGATCCTGCATATAACATCTTTAAGGTGATAGTTTATTGTACTATCAAAGGGTGGAACTGTCAAAGTCGTATAATTGGATGAACGAAAGTATATTGGTTAATATTGTTTTGCCACGCGATTGCGATCCGTACGCCACGTAACAAAGATCCGTACGCCACGTAACACGTGGCATGGTGCGATCGCACGGTAAAATACGCACCCACACACTCGCATTACAACATTTAGTCATTTATATAATTCATATTCATATTGGTTCCGTTACACTGTAATTTATGAGCAGATAGTATTTGGTTTATTATTAGTCTATATCTATATATATAATGATTATATGTACACTTCAGTGATATTCAAGGTTCAGGTTATAGGAATGGTATCATGCCTAGTATCATATTAAAACCCTAATCATCAGCAGCTGTCCGATTCCATCGCCGAAGAGATCGCATATTGCATACTCTAGTTATTGATGTTAGGGAATAAACCTTTGTATGATGCTGGCTATGAAATGCTAATTGTAACTGGAGCATTGGCGGAAAGAAAGGAGCTCATCCCCTGGAGAGATGACCCCCACCTTTGGATTCCTTAGATTGAATCAGCCTATGACCTGTTTAGCCTGGACCCATCTGATGTCTGGACCTATAGAAGCAAGCCACGTCATTTGCATTGTTCTCTGTAACACTTACTGTGTATATATGATCATAGCTGTGCACCCAGCCCTCAGATTTTCACTGATCACAGTATTCAAAGGTGAATTACTGTCCAGGGGTGCCCGTGGTTAGCGCAGCGAGCGCATGCGATAGCAGCGGTATGTATGTATCTTTTGGTATTGGCTGTACTGTACTGTATCATAATATAATAATGTATTGAATTGTTGACTATTTACATCTGCTAAAATAAATCACTTTGCGCGTTAGAAACACAATACAATCGCTTGTGCAATGGTTATTTGAAAACGATAGAATTACTTTAATAACTCCCAGAAATCGTAGGCCCTAGTGGGTGCCCTTTGCATTCGACGATGCAGCAGACAGGACTGCATTTACTGATGTCTCTCCCGGTTCTGGGCATACAAGAGAGAGAGAGAGAGAAAGAGAGAGAGACTAGGGTCAATTTGATAGCAGCCAATTAACCTACTAGTATGATTTTGGAGTACGGGAGGAATCCGGAGCACTCGGAGGAAACCCACGCAACATACAAACTCCACACGCCATGGTTGGGAATTGAACTCATGACCCCAGTGCTGTGAGGCAGAGGTGCTAACCACTAAGCCACCATGCTGCCCCACTTATCAATATGAGTTTATCATAAGTATACTCCACAATCGACCTGTTAAATTTCAGGACATCTGGTATGCATTGCTTTCTTATTATGAGACTGCTGCTTAACCTCTTCCTCCACATAAGTATCTAAGTTTTTATTCTTATATTCTGCATGATGGACCCTTGTGTGTTGATAAAATCGATCTGAAAATCCGTCCTCCCCTTTCTTTCCCTTACTAACTTTCTTTTCTGTTCTCTCCTTCTTTCTCTTACACACTGCTCTCAGCTATCTGATGTATAGAGGATGTTTTCCGATACCTGTGATTTTGACCACTTATATGAATGCACTTGTTATGCAATACTATTTGATTGACTTTGCTCCCTGCTATGTTTTAAGCAGTTGTTTGATTTTCAGTTTCCTCTTTCCCTCCTCCTATTTTTGTCTCTGCCAAAAATTTCAATAAATGCTTTTTAAAATAGAAAAAAACAACACAATGTTTACGTAGGTGGTATGTGTCAAAGTAACATCCACATGAATGCCAGGACTCTGAGCATCACACTGTCTCTACCGGCTTGCCTTCTTCGCATAGTGCATCGTGGTGCTATCTCTTCCCCAGGTAAATGATGCACACGTTATGGGCCATAGCGTGTGCATATGACGTAAAAGAAAATGTGATCGATCAGACCAGGTCACCTTCTTCCACTGCTCTATGGTACAGTTCTGGCACTCATGTTCCCATTGTAGGCGCTTTTGGTAGTGGACAGGGGCGAGCATGGGCACTCTGACTGGTCTGCGGCTATGCAGTCCCATATGCAGTAAGCTGTGTTGCACTGTGTACCTTTGTAGCATAGCCAGCATTAACATTTTAAGCAGTACAGTAGCTCTTCTGTGGAATTGGACCAGACGGGCTAGCCTTCACTCCATGCACACATCAATGAGCCTTGAGTGCCCATGCCATGACCCTGTTGTCGGTTCACAGTTATCCATCCTTGGGCCACTTTTGGTAGATACTATCCATCACAATTTGTCCCTTATCAGTCGCTCAGATCCTTACACATTTGTACAATTTTCCTGCTTCCAACACATCAACTTCAAGACCTGATGGTTCACTTGTCTCCTAATATATCCCATACCTTGACAGGTACCATTGTAACAAAATAATCAGTGTTATGCAGTACACTTTTCAGTGGTTTTAATGTTGTAGTTTGTCAGTGTATATGGTACTAGTAAATAAGCTAAGCGTTCTCAAAAACTGTACTACAGAAAATCTGGAAGGTGTTTAACCCCTTGCTCACACACTATTTAACGCACTTTAAGGTAAAAAAAAGTGAGCTCCAATATATGCAAATATTTAAAAGCAAATTATACATCAAAGGTACCTACCTTTAAAAGAAGCGAGCCTGTCATCCATTTCACAAACCCCACTGGCCAACAGACATGCTTGTAGAGATCAGTGTTCACAACCCCAGGATCTACTGCATTAGCGGTCACATGACTACCCTCTACAGTCAGCTGATGTTGTAGATAGTAAGTAAACAATACAAGGGCAAGTTTGCTTTGAGCATATGCACCATGGGGCGAGTACAAATTGCTGTGCACAAACAAAAAAAGAAAGTATTAGACAATGTATGACTTATTTCTATAAAAAAACATTCATTACATACTGAATCAAATAAAGATACTTGTTAATACAGGTGCTGCTTATAGAGGGAGCTTAAGAGCAATGCTATCTTGGTTTATGTATTGTCAATATTATGGCCTGGTGGTTGGATGTTTGTGTACTTGCAGGCCCGGCACTACCATTAGGCAGCTGCCTAGGGCACCGGGCTTTTGGGGAAGTCCCTGCCGCCAAGAAAGAAGAAATGTATCCGGCGCTCATAGGTGAAGGAGCACATTGCGAACAGCTGGCATGGAGCTGCCTGCTCATGCTTATAGGCAGCTGTATCACCTCCGGCCTTCAGGGTGCGCTGTGGGAGAGAAAGCAGAGGGGACCTGACATGTGATCAGTTCCTCTTTGACTATTACAAAGAGGACGGAGTATAACAAGGAAGTGGGGATGGAGGGGGATTTGATGTGCTTGGTGGGAATTTGATGTTGAGAGGGTTAGGCATAATGAGGAAGTTAATACTATGGGTGATAGCATTAATGGGGTGCTTTTGATGAGGCTGAGGGAGCAAATAGTTAAGGGATAATAAATATAAATGGGATTATTTAGTGATGTTGGTGTAAATTAATTATGGTGATGAGGGAGTTAATGATTTTAAAGGGGTTGAAGGGGTTGTTATAATGAGAATTAATGGTTATAAGGGGGTTACATTTTAATGTTGGGGGTTAATTAATGATGGGGAAGTTAATGTTGATAAAGTGGTTATTATGATGACAGATGTAATGATTTTGAAGAGGTTAATGACAGGATTATTGATGAGGGGGTTAATTATCATGAGGGGTTATTTTTCAGGATTTGGGGGTTACTTATAGAGGACCGCTGTTGTGTGCTTGGCTCCAGATTTAAATTTGCCAGCCAGCGCCTGCATGTAGTGTGTGGGGGTGATATTGGTGTAATGTGTGAGGAGAGGGATGGGGGGTGGTATTATTGTAATTTGTGAGGAGAGAGGTGAGGGTGTATTATTGTAATGTGTGAGGAGAGTGGTGGGGGTGTTTTATTGTAATGTGTGAGGAGAGGGGTGGGGGGTGTATTATTGTAATGTGTGAGGAGAGGGGTGGGGGGTGTATTATTGTAATGTGTGAGGAGAGGGATGGGGGTGTATTATTGTAATGTGTGAGGAGAGAGGTGGGGGTGTATTATTGCAATGTGTGAGAAGAGGGGTGGGAGTGTATTATTGTAATGTGTATGTAGTGGTGTTGAGGGAGGTATTTGTGTAATGTGTGTGTGGGGGGTGTATTATTGTAATGTATGGGTAGTGGTGGTGCAGGAGGTATTTCTGTAATGTATGAGGAGAGAGGTGGGGGTGTATTATTGTAATG
The DNA here is from genome assembly GCF_038048845.1 of Mixophyes fleayi. Taxonomy (NCBI): domain Eukaryota; kingdom Metazoa; phylum Chordata; class Amphibia; order Anura; family Limnodynastidae; genus Mixophyes; species Mixophyes fleayi. Next base: position 304,318,869 of record NC_134403.1, on the reverse strand, counting down.
TGTGAGGAGAGGGTGGGGAGTGTATTATTGTAATGTGTGGTTAGTGGGGGTTGGGTATGAAATTATGAGTGTGATGGTACAGACGACGACAACACCAACAACATAAAATCTGAATTGAAAAAGGACTATAAAAACCAAATGCAGACTTAGCAGAAAAATTTCAATGTACGTCACCGACCTGCTTCTGATACATCCCAAACCCTGGCAAATATGGCAGTTTCTATCCACCGCACTTTAAATAGAGAAAAGTGCAAGACACTATGCAAAGTGGCAATGCCAGCAGCCGTGTCTAATGTAAAACTGTATAGCCTGGTAATTAACCTAGTAGTGTTAGACTGTTGGCATTGCCGCTTTAAATGGAGAAAAGTAGAAGTTGTTATTCAAAGTGACGTGAATAGAAACTGCTGTCTTTGCCAGGGTTCAGGATGTAGATTGTCATTTTTATGCTAAGTCTGCATTTGGTTTTAATAGTGATTTTTCAAATCAGTTTTTCTTTTGTCAGTGTTGTCGTCGTTTGTGGCATCAGTGTCATTATGATGATTACCACCAGGGTAGCGGTGGTGCAGGAGGTATTTGTGTAATGTGTGGGTAATGGTGTTGAGGGAGGTATTTGTGTAATGTGTGGGGAGAGGGGTTGGGCTGTTTGCTGGCTTATTGTCATAAGAGTTTTTTTTTTTTGCTTTGTCTTAAAATTTAAAATTTTGGAACCCATTTCTCCCTTACTGTTGCCCCGGGACAGCGTTCTGCATCAGACATCAGTGCACCTAGACTGCAGCCTTACCTGCCAGCCGGGAGAAGGTAAGTTATTATTTTGTTTTACAAAAGTCAAGTATGGGTATTTGGGGGTGGAATTGTACCTGGAATAACAGACATTCATATAACCAACGAGTACCCAGATACATTTTATTATTTTCAATTTTACTGTAACTGCATTTCCTATATATTTTAAACACTATCACTAGTACAAATATAAATGTCACCACCCGCAGCATTTTCTATTTTTTCTGCTAGTCTCAAAAATCAGTCTTATCTACAAAAGAGGAAAAGCTTCAAGGCCAGATTGGTGAAAGTGAAACAGTTTATGCTAAGCCATCAAAGAATTCTTTAGACATTTAACCGGATTAGGGCAGAAACTTTCCCATGCTTTTCATTTTATAAAGTTAGGGAGGAAAAAAGGCAAAAAAAATTAGATGTTAATAACACAGTACTGTCAAGTACACGTACACACACACACACACACACACACACACACACACACACACACACACACACACACACACACACTTCTATAAGTACAATCAGAAAAAGCAGCTGCAGAATTTGATATGGATAATAAAGCTGACTCTATAAAATTATGCAACTATCATAAATCTGCTTCCACAGACCACCAACCATTGTTTGGGATGCAAAAATATAATTTTGGTATTGGATTGCTCTGGTTGCTGATAGTGTGTGACTAATGGCATGCATAGAAATGTGGGGTACCCTGTGATGCCAACCTCTGAATGAGATCCGTGATTAGCTAGACTAATGGTGTCCACCCATCAAACCCAATCTGAAGCTAGTTTGGCTGCACGCATGGACAGTCAAATTATGTAGATTGTAGAACATACTTGCCAACTTTGGCAAGGCCTGCTTTGGGACATTGGTTGGAGTAGGGCCTGTTTGAGGCAGGCCCTACGGGCCTCCTCATTTGGCCCCGCCCCTAAACATTACCTTTTCTGAACAAGTGCAGCAGGAGACGGGGCCGCAATGACACGCGATTCGCTTCCTAAACCCCACCCCCACCACTTTACTACTTAGGTTATTAGGAACCAGGAGGTTAGCCGGCTCTCCTGCGAGTCTGGGAAATTTGTGAGCCTCATGCACATTGCGGAAGGTTAGGTAACTATGTTGTAGAACAGTGCTATACAAACTGGTAGGGAGGTGACTGCCAATACATGATAATCAGGTTTGATTGCATCAATGATTGGCCCATTTGGGTGTTTTCAAACACACCGCCGAACCACTTCTGTGATTAAAGATGAATTAGTGGACCTGCGTAGGAAAATAAACAAAACCACCTTGTTACAAAATAATAATGCAATAGCTAAACTCAAACAGAGATTTTTCATATATTTCATTGCCTACATATAACCAAACCCACATTTGACAAGACACAAGGATTATGTCATTTTGAGTTTTCTGTTGCAGTACGCAGATAAATAAGCCTGGGTCACTTGTGTTTACCTCCCCAGGACAAAAGTGGAAGCCCTCCACTGTTTTTCTGCCTCTTACATTCTAAGTATTTCTATTTGGGGGAAGGGGTTTACTTCCACATTAAGCCCTTATTTAGAATTATGAGTAAATTCAGGTAGAAGGTACAATTTTGCACCATTGCAAAACCATGCTGCACAACAGTGTGTGTATGGGGGCAACGTTAAAATATGAGGACAGATTTAGAGTTGAGTTGGGTGGGTGACCTTTTGCAACTTAACTCAAAATCACAGTTTAAAATAAAATAAAAGCTACCCAGAATTTGTGTGCCACATACAAAAGCAGGCAGTATTTTTCCCTGCAACCAGCAAATGCATTTGAACCCCTTGTATCGCAACATGATTTGCCAGTAGTAGATTTGTAATGTTTTGCTGGATTTACCCCTAACTCTAATTGAGGCCCTAAGACTATATCCAGATCATACTTGCCTACTTTCAGGCAGTACAGTCCGGGAGAGGGGCATGACTAAAGGGCGGGAGGGGGCGGGGCATGGCCAATCGCATTATTTTGGACCCGCCCCCGCGACATAAATGATGTTTTGTCGCAGGGGCAGGGCTTAAATGACGCGATTCACTGCAGATTGCGTTATTTTGGCCAGAGAATTGCGGAATGTGGGAGACTTGCCTGCTCTCCCGGGAATCTGACCCGGAGTATCCCGTACATTCCGAAAGAGTTGACAAGTATGATCCAGATGGACATTTTTTTTTAAAAAAAATGTGTTTGAAGAGTTTGACACTTCAGATGCACCACTAAGATGCTCCTAAAATCCCTGTCCATTCATTTCAAATGCCTATGAGCATATATGTCAGGTACAAGCCTGATAAATAAGGACTGCATAGTTTGCTACTTTCCTTGACACAGACTCATGAAAAAATAAAACATCTAATAATGTTGTAACGTACAGTAAAAATGCAGAAAAGTCTTGGTCAGCATTAATTAATTATATACTATGATAGGTGTGTAAGAGCTCTTAAAATACATCTTTACATATGCTTTGTCTATCAAAAGTTAATAATGGCTAGCTGCCATAATTATTTTAATCTCCTTCTACCATTTGACTGACATGTGTATCGCTGACTCACTCTATCTCTGCAATACACGTTGACATTTCATTTTTAAGAAGCAAGATATTTTAGCTTTCCCCAGAAACTATTAGTGAAAAGTGTACATTCTATAATGTAAAGTTTGGGATTATTAAACAGATTTGTATATAAGTGCAGTGTGACAAGTCTTATTTTCCTTTCTCTACACACATTTAAATGAGTATTTTTTAAATGGATAACTTTAGAAATGTATATTTTGCATAGCTTAACTGACAGAAATTAGTTTATATCCCTCTCATGTACATTCTATGGCGGTCATTTAAAATAAATAAAATAGCAATAATACAGAATCGACAAATCAAGAAAGGTTTCTTTCTTTAAACAGTGGTGGAGAGGGGTGTGCACGGGAGGCAGAACCGCCAATGGTAATCTCAGGCCCTAGTGCTGCTGCTCCCCCTTCCCTCATACTGTGCACGTAACTTAGAACAGGTGTGACTGCTTGTACCAACAGGATGCTAATCTTTAATGGGGGCTCAGCAGGTGACATAAATGGGGCCAGATCCCCATCCACCCCCATCATAATCTGCTGCACTACAGTCCATAACATGGTCTGCAGGGAGAACCAATCAAAATGAACAATATCTTTATTACGGTTTGTGATTGATCCTCCCGTTATTCTAGCATTATATATATATATATATATATATATATATATATATATATATATATATATATAAGTAATACTTTAAAGTTAAAGCTCTGGATGGCCATTACTTCTGAATTTTGTGGGATGTGTGCAGCTTGGGGAGCTGTGTTTTTCCCTGCTTTTTATGAAAGCAGACAAGGAGGTGAGTTGTGTCATCTTCTGCTCCTTAGGTCTGGAGTGTGGCGCTCCATTTTCTCGCTTAAGTTCGCCTAATGGTACCGCCATTCTGTGTGACTTGAAATGTTAAAACAAAACAGAAGTTAAATGTCTTTATAATCCCCTATTTTTCCTAATAAAACACTATTGGCCTACAACAATAGCATATATGTTACTACACTATGTATATATTGCTATAAAGGACTTGAACATTTATTTATTTTTTGTTTGCTAATAAAAAAATATTTCTGACATTGGCTAAAAAAAATATATCAATTTATGGATTATGTCTATGAGGCTATTCAGTTTATTCCGTACTAAAAGCAGCAGAAAGACTAATCTTCCTCTCTCGCTGCTCCACATCTGCCCTGCACCCAGGGCTGCCAAGAGGAATTCAGGGCCCCGGTACAACAAATTAATGGGGCCCCCCTTATAGTCAAGTATGGTGCCACAAAATTTTTCGGATTTGTGGTCATGCATTTGGGGGCGTGGCAAATGCGCCATTGGGGCGTGGCTAACACATCAAAATCAATAGACTCTTTTTTAACCCCTCTATAAAAGACTCCCGCCCTTGTTTTTTTAACCCCTCTGTGCCAGGCCCCCCCCTCGTTTTTTTAACCCCTCTGTGCCAGCCCCCCCCTCATTTTTTAACCCCTCTGACGGGCCCCCCTCATTTTTTTAACCCCTCTATGACAGGCCCCCCTCATTTTTTAACCCCTCTATGACAGCCCCCCCCCTCATTTTTTTAACCCCTCTATGACAGGCCCCCCCCTCACTTTTTTAACCCTTCTATGACAGGCCCCCCCTCGTTTTTTAACCCCTCTATGATAGCCCCCCCATTTTCCTCCCTTTACTTACCTCTTCCTTTTCTTCTCTCTTGGTCCTCTCTGCTGCTCTGTGCTTCATTGCTCCAGACTGACTGAATGCTGGGTGTGACATGATGACGTCACACCCGGCATTCAGACAGTCTGGATGGATCACAGAGCAGCAGAGAAGAGGGACGCCGACGCCGCGATCATGCAAGTATGAATATTTTTTATTTTTTTACTACCCTGCTCCCCCCACCAACGACCGTGCCGCCCCTAACCCTGCCTCCCGCTGTAAAAAAATTTAAAAAATATATAGTCTTGAAAAAAAAAATTATCATATCCTTCAGAATCCAATTCAAATTACTCAGCTATACCTCCAAAGCCTTCAACAGTATCACCTACAACACCGCCTATTCATACCTCTCACATCTCTTCTCGATATACTCTCCATCACACCATGTTCTAATTCTTACCTAGTCCCTGATAAGCACGTCTTACTCCCACTTACAAGACTCCTTCCGTGCTGCTACTCACTTTACTACCACACCCAGCCAGACTCTTGTGCAGCCTTCAAGTTTTTAAACACTTTGTGAAAACTCATCTATTTATTAGAGCTTACCCTACTTCTACATATACTTCTTACAATAGTTCTCCCCCACGATTGTGCCAATCTCCACTCTGTTCACACTTGCTGCAGAGCAATGTGGCACTTCCAAATCCATGATAATAATAATAATAATAATTCAGTTCCTCATCTGTTTTTAATGGCTGTGCAGTGGTTACATTGTCTATAACCAAGCCCTGATTTGTCCCCAGGACTGTAATTGCTCCCTCCTCCTCCTTCTTTCTTCAAAGAGATTAATGACACCAACCTGCCCCGGCATCAATTGTATAACAACCACAAAAATAGTGTAAAAAATATAGAGAAGGTAGACTCAAGAAAAAGATGTGATAAACTGATGAATTAGGGGCAGTTTGGTAAGTCTTCAATTCTGCCGTTCTAGTTTCAGGTCTATGTGTTGTTTTCATTTATGCAGGCCTGTGGATAATGTTTTTATTTCTAAGTGTTATCAATAAAAGCCATATTGAATTTCAAGACAGCTACTACTTTACTTTGCTAACATATAGGAATAAGAACATGTGCCACGTTCTTCAGTAGTAGTAGTAGTGAATTTCTGAGCATCTCGTAATCCTTTTCTGCTGAGGCACATTACCCAGGTGGTAATCGAAAACAAGACCTTCCATTTTAAAACTATTTTTAGATTAAATTGCTTTTAGAGATTTTATGTACTTTAGTTTAATTTTCTCATTTGCCATGACTAACATGTAACAGAAATGGAATATGTGCTTTATTAATGAGGTGAGTATATTAAACAACCTATTAGTGAATACATTACAAATACAGGCCTGTGGATAATGTTTTCATTTATCAGTGTTCTCAATAAAAGTAATATTGAATTTCAAGACAACTACAACTTTATTTTGCCAACATATACGAATAAGAACATTTGCCACATTTTCAATAAGTACTTGTAGTAGTCTTAGAAAATGTGTTTGAATTTATACTAAATATTTATTTTTTACTTGTTTTCGACAGCTATTGGTTAAAGTGAGAGCTATTTTATTTTTCTAAACATTTATATTTTTACAATATAAACATGCAGAGTCTTGTCATTTGCTGATACATCTTCTGAGATCTTATCTAACAATGTTTGGTATGATGAACCTCATGTGAATTCCAGCTGGCAACACAGTATTTGTTAGAAAAGGACCAACAAACTGCTTGCCAAACCTCTGGAGCCACAGGTTGATCTGGGTGAGACAGGAAAATACAAATACACAATGGGCTAAAATAAAATTGTGTGCTGACTAATTGTTCACGGATATTTATAAAACTAATTATAACTCATTAATAAAGTCAATCGGGAACAGTTCTGCAGTTAAGAAATGTGTTATAAGTAGTAATAAAATCTAATTACATTAGACATTATGATAGATGGGTTTTACAATCTCAAGCTACCCAAATTTTCAAATACCTAAGGAGCACACTTAAAGAGCAACTATCGCCTGCGCTAAACATAGGCTTTGCAACCTATAAGTTCTTAACATCACTAAAATACATCCTAAAATTCACGAGTGATTTGAGAGGTTGCATTTTCATGATCATTGGTTCAACTCACAATATGACTGCCTCTAATGTATCACTGTAACATGTGCACTTATATATTATCCCAAAACAAAGTAATTTATCTGTCATTAGATGATTTGTCCCCATTTGTCATAGTTGTCATGATTTTTTAACATTAGCAATCATTGACAAAATGTCAGGATTAGTCAGATGTTTTTGTAAGGGTCCTGGGGCATTATAATTTATGATTTTTTTTAAGATTTATTTAAAGGGATATAAACCCAGAACAAAAGTTACTGAAATTTTCACATTTGAGAGTGATACAGAACTTGTAAAAGAACTTAATATAAATTGTAACTTTATTTGACAACAAATAAGCCATACAGAATTAGAAAATGAATAATATGGGCTATGAAAATGTATGTCTCATCCAACCTTGCCAAATAACAAGTTAAACACAAAAAAGCTTTTCATCAAAATTCTAAGAAGCCAAGCATACTCTGCTTGTGCTTTTTCACAGCTTGATTCACTTGAGTAAGCAGAACAGATCAATCAGAAGAATAGGATCTAAACAGTACACTCAGGGGGCAGAGTTCTGAAATATTGATTCATTCATCGATCTGCCCAGATGACAGCATCACTTAATACCTTTATATACAAATGTTACAATATTTTTGTTCCCCAAAGCTCTTCCTTGTGAAATTACCATCAAAAGCACAGTCAACAAGATTGATGCAATCTCGGCTAACTTTCAATGCCCCCAATTTTCTCAGAGGTAACATCAAGTGGATTTCTGAGCATGTGGTAATCCTTTTCTGCTGAGGCACATTACCCCGGTGGTAATCGAAAACAAGACCTTCAATTTTAAAACTATTTTTAGATAAAGATAAAATTGCTTTTAAGGTTTTACGTAGTCTGTGTAATTTTCTCCTTTGCAATGACAAACATGTAATAGAAATGGAATATGTGCTTTATTAATAAGATGACTTTATTAAGCAACCTATTACAATACATTACAGAGATACAAATCATTTAAGATGTTATCCAAAAATTTAACACATTCCAGCTAATTTGTGCAAGATTTTTAGCAAATTTTCAAATCAAAATATTTAAATGAGACATGCCCTATTGTGTTGTTTATTTATGATCCACAATAAATTACACAATTTTTTTGCATCCATAAAGTTTGAAAAACAACATTTAAACTACATCTCTGGAGCACTAAGGGTTATTAGTTAAGCTTTGCGTTGTAATTTTGTTGCATTAAAGTACAACCTTAACAACAGTTGTCACTGGCTGGGAGATTCTATTGTATTAGATAGGGAAAAGAGGGGAATGTGAAAAGTGGATTACTCTCTATAGAAACTGAACGATCAGCTGGAATCTACAGCTCACAAGTTGATAGGTTAGAAACAATTGTATTGTATATGCTTATTTTTGTAGGCTGTAGAATGTTAACAATAAATAACAAGTAGTCCTCAATTGAAGGATATGATTTTTTTATTTTTTGGATTTCCCTTTTAACCTTCAAAATACATAGTTATAAACTAAGAACATCGGATCCTATCATCACTTATCTTTTTATAACAGACCTAAGCTATATGCTCAGTCTTTATCAGTCTTTATGAGTTGACTTAGTAATTACATACATCTCTTACAGACTGATGTGAAGTGACAGGTGATTTCAGCGCTCACAAGGTCACCAGCTGAGGTAGTTGATTATAGTAGGAACAATCACTACAGAGCATATTACCCTTTCTTAAGCCAAGAGCTATTACTGGGCATACAATTTTCTGCAGTGTAGCTAGAACTGACCTAATTTTTATCTTCAACGGTTTTAGACAGCTTGTAAAGCATTCTGCATCACTGTGACGTATTGGATGCCTCCAAATGAAACATATAGCAAAAATATCCAACAAAAAGTGTCAATGTAAATTTGACTTTGAATTAATAAACCAATGTGTTATGATGATTGGTGCAAACAGATCTTTTTCGTACAACCAAATTCCTCCAATCTACATTGCATGATCTGACACCATATTTAAAACAATATATGCCCAACTTTGGGAGAAAAATTGGTAGATTAAGGACACAAGATTTATCCACTAGAATACAGCATGCGGATTATAAATGTAAATGCACTGGGTTAATAGGTTTGCTCTTTTACATAGCATTACATTATATTGTACAGCTATAACTTTTCTTTAAAGTGTTTCGGTTTCCTCCCAATATAAAGTCTGATTACAGTATTAAACAGAGCTATGTAGCCACAGGAGAATTAATGTGGAAAGAGGTATGTGATTGTTTGGCCATAGGCTTAGTTGTCTTTCCTTAGGCATCCCCATCACAGCAAAACTATGGCACTCAAATATTGTGATTGTGGTAGTCCGAAGACATATGCTCAGTTGCTTGGAATTGTCTTGGTAATTATATACAATTATTCACCACTAGTGAAAGATTTGCAATAGTCAAGTGTTGCATAAATGTGTGTGTATGTGTGGATGTAGGGGAGAGGGTGGATTATAGAATGCTCCGGCATGTGATAAATAAGGGATAACATGATCTGAAGTTGAGCCCTATTCTAACTTAAAACCAATATATTGTCAATATACAGTCTACAATTGTGGTAAACCCCACAGGCTAATCGCCACTGGTCACAGCGATGGTTTAGGTAAAAAAAGTACAGTGTTCTAAATTTTCAGTAATGACAAACAACATTGCACAGTAAAGCACGGTCAGAGCTTGATCACAGCATGTTCATATCTAAACGGCTTCCCGTAAGTCAGAATACAGAACTTTCCATTCACTGTTATTTGCCAGTACTAGAGTTTGGAACACTGCACTTATCTGTCTGGAAAAGTGCAGCATTCTAAAATACCCATAGGACACTAGCATTATTATACAGTAATACATGGATTCTGTCCATTTGTACTAACAGAACAGACACCATTCATTTGTGCCTCTGACTTAGGAAAGTGCTCCACCATAGGGCTTCATTTAGAAAGCACAAAACAACCTTTTTGAACTTGCATAAGTGAGCCTAAATTTTGGCCAAAGTACTTTGGTTTAAAGAGTAAAACAAACAAAATCAATTTGCATAGCTAGACGGAGCTGTAACTAGACATTTTAGTGCAACACTGGCACCCCCCCTTTTGTTGGCTCTATTAGTATATAGTACTATAGGTTCTACCTTACTTAGCCTCTTAAAGTACCTCATAATCCTCCAACCCAGCCCAATATTTTAATTGACACATATTACAAAACGTAAAGCTAACATTCCTTGCTGGCATATAGATGACAATATTGTAAAGGTATTGTAGGCAAGTTACATTAAGGTGGCAGATACTACTGCATTTATACTGTAGTTCTATAATGTCCAGAATGTCTTCACTTATAAATGGAGCATGCGTGGCGGAACGAAGAGCAGAGATCATAGACAAATGCTGTCTCACGACTCAGCCTGTGCTACACTACCTCACCTACCACACTTACCCCTCTTCACATACACCATCCACTCACCGAAATACCTCTCACCCATCCATTAATACAGTATACAATACCTCCGATCCACTACTACTGACAGACAGAATACCTATCCCACTGACATAGTCATGACTCAACACTACTCCCTGGCACCATACCTCACTCATAATCACTCTCTGGCACCATCGCTCACCCACTGAAATACCCCTCACCCACCACCATTGTCTGGTGCCATCTCTCACCCATTGATATAGCCCTCACTCACCACCGCTTCCTGGGATTATACGACATCCATTGAAATACCCCTCAACCGCCACCACTCCCTGACGCCATACCTTACCCACAGAAATACTCCTCACACATTAGCACTTTCTGGCAACATACCTCACCCACAGAAATACCCTCTCCAATATAAGACAAATAAAGATAATACCAAAATAAATTGCATAATGCATTTATTTCTTAAAAAATTAAATTGTCTTACCTGTCAATAACATTCACTGCATTTCCTCCTCCCTCTGGCTGTATTTTTCAGAGGCTTTTTTTATGAAGTTGCAGCAGTTCTGTGACAGGCCAAGTGGGGGTTGAGAGCGAACTGCAGACCAACCCCCAGCCCTGGGATTGATTGCTCTGCTCCATGTGACAGGGAGCAGAGCCAGTCAGGGTGCTGCGGGTGGGTCTGTATCAGACATCATAGAGTACAATATGGTGGCTTGTCTGGACCAGACCTGCCACTAACAAACCTCTATCGCAAGTTATTAACTATAGCTAGCGCCTATCTCAAAAAAACAAAACAAAAAAACACGAAAACCAACATTGGAGTCAGCGCCCTCCCCGACCTTGCACCCTGGACGGTGGTACATGTCGCACCACCAGTTACGGCCAGGTAGTTAGAGACAAGTCATTGATTGCACTGTAAGTCTGAATTAGCTAATCATAAGGACATATAATTATTATGTTAATACCGGTCTGATAAGTTTTAAGCTTGTTTTACCTGCTTTGTAGATCGTCAAAGTTCAATTGTCCAGAAAAATGCGTCGATGATGACACTGTGATGACACGAGCATTGCAATCCTCTGTTCCAGATCTCCGCATTGTGTCCAGTAAGAGATTTGTCAGTAAGAAATGCCCTAAGTAATTCAAGCCAAAGTGTTCCTCAAAACCATCCTTGGTTTTTCCCTTCGGCACCAGCATCACACCAGCTACAATTAACAGGAAAATATAATAGATGGTTAGGAAGCAGAGTTCTGTCTAATTACACTGCAAACAAATCTCCACAAATGTTAACACAAAAAGTATATCAAATGTAAAGTTAAAGAGAACATATAACCATCTACTATTATCCTTTATGCAGCATATAACATGTTTACACAATATACATTATACATTTATCTGGTTATTTTTGCCTTAAAATAACAATTTTTATTGTTTATGTACCTATAGTGCTATTTCAGGAGAGTTTCAAATCTACTTTTTTACCTGAAGCAGGGGATTCTGAGAAAAATATATAATAATTGCTAAAATTTGTCTTTTAAAATCACGTTTTTGAGCAAATTATAGCATTACATGTTGCTTTTGGACAATGTAATTTACATTTTTTAAAATTACAAATTATATACTGTAAACAATTTTCATAGCCTTAACACATTATATGAAATGACTTGTTCTGTTTGAATTAACTTGCCAAATATAAAACAATTTTTTTAGCTACTATTTATTGAATGAATCAGAAACAATTAATAAAAAGGTTACACTGGTATAATAGGAGTAGCACAATGTAAATGCACAGGAAATCCAGTTTATAAGCAAAAGAAAAATATGTAAACATTAACTGGTGATACAAACTTTATCAGAGAATCATAGAAGGGGGAACTAAAGTTGGATTCAGGGAGAGGATAAAGGGAAGGGTCGGGGAGGGCGTAAAAATGTCATTAGTGTGTAGAGGTGACTGTTTGGATCAAAACAAGACAGTGACCAATTACTGGATTAGAGATTAAGCAAAGGATGACCATGAAAGAAGGTCCAAGGAGCCCATATCTTGTTGAAAGATGGAGAGGAGTTCCTCAGAATACTCGTTATATATTCCATTTGATAGGTGTACCACACTCATTTGCAGACTGAGATAATGGTAGTGGGATGGTGTTTAAGTGTAAAGTAGTTTAAGGAATGTTTGGAAAACAGATAGAGGGAACAGGATATGCTTGGATTCATGCAGAATCTGCAAACTGATGATGCCTGAGGCTAGGGTAACTACTCCTTTGCATATAAAACTGTTTGTAAATGTTACTAATCACCATAAGTAAATATATATAATATAATATAATATACTTTTAAAGTTATATGGTCAAGTTTATATGCTCCATGAGCTTTGATTGCTATAACCATGGCATAAATGTATGTAAAAAGTTGGATTATCTTATTGGTGGCTGAGTGGTACATGGTCATGTTATTGAAACACTGGAAGCTCCAATAGGAAAAATATGGCACCAATATTTTCCAGACTCACTGGAAATAGGTTGTTACTAGCAAGTTTTGTGATGTCACTGCAAAGGTCAGACTTGTAAGTAAGCCTAGTCAATTTGGAAAAATTCCATGTTTCTCCTATAGTATGCTATATTATGCTAACCATGGAAACTAGTTGCTGCAAACATTACAAAAGAATGAAATCTGCCAGGCTCCCGTCTTTCACTGGGTATCCTGGCAGATTGCAAATCCTAGACAACTTTTTTTACATTGAATTATATACAAATTTAAAAAACATAATATATTTCAACAGTGGTTTGAAAAATTAAATAGGAATACAGATTGATAAAGTGAAAATACACAACCCAATGTATACAGAAATAGCCTACTTATATCCTCATATGCAGCAACTCGTCTAATGTATGTTGGCAGTTGGGAGGTTCTCTATGCAATACATGACTGCCAATAGAACAGGTATGACACCTGTACACATTAATTAGTGGATGAATCCTCATATACCAAGCCTAGGTATATAGCTATATTTCCAGCTTAGGTATATAGCTACATGCATAGACTAGGAATGTGATGGTTCATTCTGTAATAAAAGTCTTGATGGTTGTGGACAATTGCTGAGTATGATAATGGTATCCATTTGCTGGTCAAGAGTATGTTGGTCATCTATTGAACAGTCAAAATATGCTCCTTGCTAGCTATGTTATGCTGGACAGTACATTTATGCATCATTTGCAAGGATATATTGAGGGAAGAGATACATACTCTCTCTAACGGAAGGCCAAAAACTATACTAAGCATAGCTATGCTCACTGTAAAACATTTACATGATATGCTTTACAATCCAGAGCACCTGGATGTCACTCACGGGTTTCAATGTCAAAATGTTTGCTCACCAGAAAAAATTCCCTTAATGCATTTCAAACATGTTGTGGAAAAACAGGGCCTATTTCATTTCTTCTTATGTGATGCTATGCGTCACGAACAAGCTCCCAGCTGCCGTGACTTTGGGTGATTTGCTGTATGAGGTCACATGATTTTAGCCCACAGTCTCTCGTTACCTATCACACAGGTTATAGACCTACTGAATCATCCCCAAACAGCGCTCACACCTCACACACTTCAGGTTTGCCACCACCAATTGAATAGGGCAATAGGACCCCAATATAATGTCCCACACTGGCACACAAGTCTTCTAGTTATCCACAGACTAGCAAGACCTACACCAGCAAGCAAAGGGTTAACTCTTCACACTTCCAGACTGTTACACAAATGTAAATGCAAGCACACACAGCTTGTTAATCAAATGTATCAACAAATCACACACTGGCAAAGGGTTAACTTGGTAGAGCTATTTCTTCTTAACAGGCCAATGGATTCGTTAGAGTATCAAGGATGCAACATATTAAATTATAGATTTAATATACAAAAGTACAGGGCATACAGATATAAAAAAATAATTAATAAACAATTAATAGATTGACATAACATACACAAGCAAAACAGTTTAAAATAAAAGAGGTTACATTCAGAATAGCACTTACTTGAATTGCATAATCTGTGCCATGGGAAATTGGCTAGGAAGATGGACAGCTTATCAATGTGAATTGATTTCCCAAAAAAGTCTGACCTCTTGCCATACATGGTCTCAGCCTTTTAAAGACACTTCCACACCTCTTTCTTACCCCAGGAGGTTGTGGTCTGTGACACTTTTTTCAATCACCATTTGCATGTCGCCTGATTTACTAACCAATTCTAGTATGTGAGCTTTTCTGTAGAGTGTCACATCGATCCAATTTTATCATTAATAAATCCCCTATGACTCTGTCCATCTTTTGATACCAAACATGATGAAATTTTGACACTGTGACATACCTTTTCCAAAGATATGTGATTTTAGCTGCTGCCGGATACCACCCGTACCTGTCATTCACAACCCTGGTGTGATTTCTCCTCCTCAGTGTGGAGTGGCACCCGGATTCCCCAAAATATGAACTATGAAGACATTTTTCTTCGAAGCTCATATTTCTATATATCTGTATAGGCCTTCAAAATGCTACCTTGGACTGCAAGGATGTCCAGCTTTGACCGGCCCCACGAAGTCTATTCAGGAGTCCAAAAACTAACTTGTGCCAGGATATATCTCAGCGCAAGAGCTGTTTGAAGCTGCCACAGGTGGCACTCCTATCTTCTCACACTGGAATGTGCAAAGCCATCAAATACATTTATATCAGACTTTCTGTCTCCACATTTTACACTTTCGTAGCTGAACTTATCAATGGATTCATTTGATATAACTTATTTACACTGCAGTTATGATTCATCCATTATAAATAACTGTAAGTTCCCTATGTTCACGACACTATGATTAAGCCTAGCCTACATCAATCAAGAGTGCTGCTATGCTTTTTGTCTGTGCAATAATATTATGTGTCTAGGTGTTTATCAATTTGCTGCCAAATCCACAGTGCCAGGAAGAAGCAGACCTTATGTTCTATATATGAGCAACAGGCCTCTGAATCAAATACATAACTGTGCTATTATTAGTATAAGTATGTATTTGACAGAGCCATTACATTTAATTCTCACTGCACTTCATCAGATTTTTCTGAATCATCATAAACAAAGTAATACAATTTGTAGAATAACTTGATTGTAAATATGTATGCCTATTGCATATTTTATGTAACAGTTATCCCCCTTAATATGGAAATTTAGCCTTAACTTATTAATTTCGGAAGGGGATGTACTTAGTATTTTGGCTTTTGATTTCACATGTTAACTGCATATATCATCACTAGAACAAAAAATAGAGATGGAAGGTGACTACCCTTGTTTGGTAGCCTATCACAAGCAGTATCTCATTAATTTTAATTCTGGCAAAATGATAACAGTACAGTGAGAAATGTGGCATTCATAAAAAGTGCTGCACTGTCTGTTTAGCCAAATTCAACTTCTGCCCCTCTATGTGCTAAGCTATGGTGAACAGTGATAGTGTTTATCAGTGGGACACCATAGTTCAAATTTACTGCAATGGGATTCACAAGCTGGTGACATGTGAGTGTACCACCTCTAGGGGAGTGCTAAGATCGTTCACTGGACTTGAGTGTTAACTTGAACTTTAGGTCTATGCTTTTAAATGATTCCTCTACGAGTCTGGGTGTAATACACCATCGATTGTTACCTTCAATCGATGCTTTGTAAACCCATCTGTCGTATGAGCCTCAGTTTGGGCTACTGATACGCTGCCGCTGCTCGAGTGTGTCTGAGTTCTGAAAAGGAATCTCCAGAACACAGAGAGAACAGTGATGCTCTGGAGGGTCAGAAGCATTCAGTGTTCATTCAGGATGTGGCTAACTTGTGCATATAAGTTAGGGTGTGTGAGCTTTCTCTAAGAGGCACCTGAGAGGTTTGACTCTGCATTCCACGGTAAACCCAAGAATGAAGTAAAGTGAAGCTTGTACCTACAGGCGTGTGAGTATGCTGATCTGTCGACAATTGTGGACAGGCAGAAAAGCAAGGGAAAGTGTGACAATCCCACAATGCAAGAGTATTAGCTCTTATATCAAGTGAATCTACTGTCTATGTAACTAAGTGAATTGTGCAGGAGAACTTGAAAGATATCTATAAAGATCTATCTAACTTATTTTCACTATATGATATGATGGCCTGTTGCCCAATCAATTCAATATTCTATATTGAGTAAACGTACCAGCCTAAACCTACTCTTACATTAGATGGAGGAGTATTGCCACAGGCTCTATAGCTATTGCAAAGAAGAGCAGATAAAACAGGCATCCTTGGCAAGTCTCCTTCCTAATGGGAATGAATCAGAAATATATAAATTAGGTGTATGCAATGTATGAAAGTATGTAAGAGTAATGCTATTTTACCCAGGACATAAAATGAGCTCACTCCCTGCCTACCAACCACAGCTTGTCCAGATATACCATACTACTTGATGTGTTACATTCATTAAATTGATGCTTGACAGTTGAGAATATGACCCTTTATTTTGGAGTGCCTTAAAGCAGGCAGCATAGATTGAAATATTGTTATTATCAAATTGAAGCTCCCAGATTTACAAGCTAGTTAAGGAACCATATAGTTAACGAATGGTGCTATCTGGTGTCTGAGAGGTAGCCAAGTGGCAGTGGGCTGGTGGGGACTCTATGGGCACCTGTTTCTATAGATGGTAATTAGTCTTTCTAACCCTCTTAAACAATCTCTTGCCAACGGGAGTGGTGACCTGATCAACATCCCTTCAAATCTTAAACACCAGGGGGTAAATGTATGAATCTCCGGATTCTTCATCTCCGGCGTGTTCAGCCTCTTCAGCGCTTAAATTTAAAGCGGCGCTGCATTGTAAAGGGAAGTTTCCATTTACAATGCAGCACCGCTTTAAATTTAAGCGCTGAAGAGGCTGAACACGCCGGAGATGAAGAATCCAGAGATTCATACATTTACCCCCAGGTGATGCTTTTGGGGCTGATGAATATCTTGGTCCCTACCATGGCTGTTTATAATTATTATGGTACCTTTTTTAAATTAAACGGTAGATTGGTCTGGCTTGAAATACCAAAAGCAGCCACCCTTGAGAGGTGGAACATTAGTGTAAATAATGTACTCCCCTTAGCCATAAATGTCTACATAAGTTTTTTCATGTTTGGTTACTATGGATTGATTGACCTAATATTTGTCGTCCTTTGCCTGCACGTGGAGCCATTGTAGTTGATGGGCTAGACACCTCTTTTCTTTATTTATGCCTCAACATTACAGATAGTTTAAATAGAGATGACAAGACATGCAAGTGCTTGGATTAGTGTAGGGTTGTTGTTATATTTTTATATGTTTTGTAATTATCAATAAAATTTTATAAGTAAAGCATTAGAAGGGTAACCCATGCTTGATCGATCTCCTGGTGGATATAGCACAGCTTGTGTTACATGATTTCACAGAATGAAATACAATTGGTGTTATTGACGGTTAGGGAGATTTGAGGGGAGGTGGTGACTCCGGCAGGAGGGAAGATAATAAGCTCTGTTTTGGATATGTTGAGCTTTAGGTAGGGTTGGATACACGAGATAGTACAGAAGGGGAAAGGTCTGGGGAAGAGATATAGATTTGAGTGTTATAAGTGTACAGGTAGTACTGGAGACCGAACGAAAGAATTAGTGTCTTAAGGAAAGAGGTGTACAATGAAAAAAGTAAAGAGTCAAGAAGAGAGCCTTGTGCCAGAGGTAGAAACACTAAAAGAGCAGTTTGGTTGGGAGGAAGTGAACCAGAAAAGAACTGTGCCATGAAGGCCAATGGAGTGAAGGGTATGTAGGAGAAGAGGGTGATCAACAGTGTCAAAAGCAGCAGAGAGGTCCAGGAGAATGAGAATGGAGAAATGACCCTTAGACTTTGCAGTAAGTAGATCATTGATCACTTTTTGTGAGAGCAGTTTCCACAGCAGAAAAGGAAGACCCTGGCAGTTGCTGGATGAGCTGACATACTGGTTAGGCTGGGTGCTTTTATACAACAGGGAGCTAAGAGAGTGTGTCTCCTGCAGTCAATACTACTGAATGTTTTAATAGGAAAGTTAGGAACTACTTACTAGGATGAATATCCTATTTGATAGACCATTTGGCCACTGATACCCATGCCATTCAGTGATGTTAGAACCGCCATATTACCTGACAGGCTAGAATCAATACAGTATCTGCAACAGGCCCAATATTGTGCACTCCATAGAAAAATTGAGCTGTGAGGTTTTGCTAGGGGGAGATAGCAGTATGCGGGAGGAGGGGGTGGGGTGCGGTTAGGGGTTGAAGCAATTGTCAGTTGGATTATTGTTGGGAAAGTTATTATTTGAATATGCAGTTGGCCAAGTCTGGGTCTCGAGAAGGAGTCCGCACAGTGTCGGACTGGGGCATGAAGGGCCCACCGGGGGAATTCAGTGATAGGGGCCCACTATATTGGGGTGTGGCCAACTTTAGGAGTGGGTGTGGCCAGTAAAGGGGGTGTGGTCAGGCTATGGAGGACAACTTATAGCACTATTTTAAATGTGCACCTTTTGCATTAGACCCTGCCCATTCTACTGGTAGGGAACTACATGGGACCCATTAATAAAACACTTGTGGTTTGGAAGAAACTCCAGTACCAGCTCCTGTTGTCTCCTAATGCACCAAGACAGTTACTTATGATAAGTGCATCATTTGGTTACCTCCAACCCTCGCCTCATATGTTGTTATTGCCCATCATGTATTGAGCTTATTAAAAGCCATTACAAGGGCTACACAAACCAAATAATAACATCATCAATTAGAAGACATAAACTGCACAATTAATTTTTTAGTACAATGGTTACCAACCTGTTGTTGCTGTGACATGTCCTGGAATAAAAGTCAATTCATAAAAAAACAAGTGATTGTAATTCTCAACTAATCTCAGTGAAATCCATCTAATTTCATTTTAAATACGGTTGATATATGCCTATAATACTTTCACTATATCACCCCTAAATTCTAAACAGGACAACCATCAAAAAGAATGCACAATAGGCAAAAGGAAAAATATATAAATATAATTATGTTCTCCTATGCATGTGCCTTTCTACACTAACATACAATATAGACCAACATATTATACAACCCTGAATGATTATATTTTCAACTGGATGCAATTGGAATACTAGACTACATGAAAAGCACCCTTCATTTGCCAGATCTTGTATACACAGTCTGATTATTAAAATGACTCTTTCATCATCATCATCATCATCATTTATTTATATAGCGCCAACATATTCCGTAGCGCTTTACAATTGGGGACAAACGTAATAAACTAATAAACAAACTGGGTAAAACAGACAAAGAGGTGAGAAGGCCCTGCTCGCAAGCTTACAATCTATGGGACAATGGGAGATTGACACATGAGGTTAAGTATACATTTTGCATCTTGGCCCAGCCAGACTGCAAAGGTAGGGTGACTCATAAGCTAAATGATCCTGTCACACAACAATGTTATTCCGGGGGTAGTTGTCTTGTGTGAAATTGTGTAACAGGCTAAAGGTAGTGAGGTTAAGATGGTGGTTGAGGAATATTATACGCTTGTCTGAATAGGTAGGTTTTCAGAGAACGCTTGAAAGTTTGTAGAACAGAGGAGAGTCTTATTGTGCGAGGGAGAGAGTTCCATAGAGTGGGTGCAGCCCGACTCTTTGTTATAATTATTTTTTAAGGACTCTTACAGAATATGCCACTCGTCAAAGACCATACACACAGCATCAGTGCTACTACGGTTGCGTACTTCACCAATGAATGCTTGTTGAGAAGGGAAATTTTAAAAAACAAAAAAATGAACAGAATACAGCCCATCCAAAACCTGTCACATTTATTCCATATATGCTGGTATGCTGCCAGTGTTGTATGAAAGAGAATATAAATATCAAAGGACGGGCGCAAATGGGGGAAGGGTAAAGAAACACAAGGATTGGGTCAATGAATAAGTCAAGGGGAAAACGGTCCCAAAGTCATTAAAGGATGTTGGTCTTCTAGTTCCACCTATACCGATGTCCCAGATGGTAAACTTACATCAATGTGACCTTTTCTATTCCATACAGTATTTGAATAATGTGTCCTCTTGCTTCAAAAAGCACCACCACGATGTACTTTTACTCCCCTCTAAACCTGTTTCTTCTCCTCACCAGAGTGCACATATGGGAGACCAGGGAGAGAACAGAGAAAGATCTCATGGTGTTTTACGTTCTCTATTTATTAAGTTAAAACATGGGGTTAAAAACACTCACATTTTGTATGTTAAAAAGGTATCTTTCAGTCCATATGTTTCCTCGATCAAACGGCAGTATCCAGCTTCTGTATCCCAGCCACGATCAAACTGGCTGGGCTTCAGATAACCCGGGGAAACTCTGCAGCGTCAGAGGGGGCGTGGTCTATTGCGTCCAGTGTTGCATGAACCTATGATGACCAAACTGACCTTGGATCAGTATGTTGATATCAGGACGTCCTCCTCCCCTGCTCAAACTGCTGAAAAACACACTACCGCGCCTGGGCTCTCTGCATCTGCGCGGTAGTGTGGTTACAGGAGATGTGACCGCCGCCGCCATCTAAACAAAGTTCAACATCAAGCTCCGCCCTAACAACGGAGGGGGCCTACCGGTGGATTGACCGGCTGTCCGGCGGGCCAGTCCGAGGCTGAGTCCGCACAAGCCAAGTGCAAGTCGAAGAGTTGACCCATATATACAATCTGTTTATAATTTTAATATGGTCACTAAGATTCTTTGTCATAGTGCCACAAATTCTATTTACCATGCACACATTCATATAAACAGAATTAAGGGATCTATTTATGTAAGTGTACTTGTACCGCTGCAATATCTGTTCTGTTAACACCTGTTCTGTTTTGTGCAGTGTTCACAAAACAAAAGCATTTAAACATATTTAATTTTTCAAACAAATAAAATAGTGTTTTTTATACTTTTTTTTTTAATAAATGTAACTGAAAGTCCAAATTTGGGTTTTCATTTCCATTGTACTTGCGTATGCTGACAAGCCAGCTCACACATGGCCACAACTAGGAGTCTGGCCCAGCAAAGTTCATGGGTTTGGGCCATATCATCAGAACAGGAAAGTGACGCTCAGATGCCTCGTTATATTTTTTCATACACGTGGAAGAGAAGTGATTTCTTATGGTGGTGAAGAGCTGTAATAAAAAAAAAATCATGCTTATCTCTGCGATGGCAGAGATAGCAAAAAATTATAAATAAGCTCCTAACCGTGCTAACCTTGTTTTTTGTGTCAGTCAGCAGATCTCAAAACAAGACGATTTATGGCTTTGTCATGTGTAGTTTAATAACACTGTAAGTTTAATTCTTTTGTGTCCATAAAAACAAGTCTATCAAGTAAATCCACTAATAAATGGATTACGCATAAAATGCATTTTCTCATTTTTGTATGGAGATAACTTGTTTAACAACAGTTGAACAAATCACTGCAGCAGATGCACTCGCAGTAGTTCAGTAATGAAAGTGTACTGGCACAGACTGATTTTGATCAAACAGATTAAGCTGCCAAAGCTCTGTACTAGGGTGGGCTGTGAACTGACTCACTGTGACATTTGCATGTCTTTTTCAACCAACAAACGTTTTATAGCAATAAAATAGTTGGGTACGCTTTACTGATGTCCACTACTCCGACATGGAGAAGGCCTACAAAGAAAATCCGAAATGATGAGATACCGATTGGAAAAGAAATAGACTTTCAACCCAACCCATGCTAACAGCAAGTGATTCCCATTGGAGAAGTGTTCGGCACTGCAGGCTGACGTCATTGCGATGTCTGTCAATAGAAATTTAAAGCGGCAATGTCGGGTTAAGCGTTTAAACACTTAATCTTAGGGGTCCCCACATTGCCACTTTAAATTTCGTCGGGGTAACGACGAAACTTGAATTCACGCAAAATTGTGCCACTATTTTGCTCATCTTTATTCATAACTAAGGTATCCATAGATATTACTAAAGAAGATTAACATATTAACAGTTATTGCATAGCTGTAATTTTTATAGAGAAAGTAAATACACTTTTTCCAGCATTAATACATTTTAAAATAGCGGCATTTAATATATGAATAATAAGAAAACTGATGTGCTCATGCTTAACTAAATCTACCCAGATTGCTTTCTATGTTATCCTTCAGAGAAAAAAGTCAGCTTAGAAGAGGTATATTAAAATTGCAAAGTAGAATAATCATATATTTTCTTAATACCCTGTCATGGAGAGCATATACTTAATACCACTTTGCCTGTTATCTGTGCTGCAATGTCAGGTTGGAACTAAACCATGCATTTTATATTCAAGCTTCATATATGAACATTTCAATGTTGGGGACCAGTCATATTGTAAGTTAATTGGGTAGTTGAAAATTAAAGTTTGGAGGTTCTATATCTATTTTGTTTGTTTTTGTTTTGTTTTGTTTTTTTAAATCTCAGATTTTTGGAGAAATTGCTGAAAAGCTGCAATTTTAAAAACAGATGCTTGATAAATAGTGCCCAGCATCCTAAAATTCATTAACTTTGTTTTGCTCCCCTACAGAAAGTTTGCAAGGCTTGTTTTTTGGCAAACTGGCTTCCATGATGATACTTAAACATTTGTAACTTTTTCCTCTGTTAGGCTAGTTACACACTGCAAAAACTTTCGACCAATTAACGATTTTACAAATGACTGAAGTTACAATCAGTCTGCCGATTCATGTGTACGCACTATACACAATTTACCTTCAGATTTAGCTTCCGATATGTGCTCTTCATCTGGTCTAAGAGCAGTTTAGTTGGTCATTCCTATCACACGGATTATAACACACAAAATAAGCTTTGAATTTTCCACAAAAGACATTATAAATTTTGTTTGCTTCTGTGACTCTGAAATGAAATACTTAGTCTCAGAACGAACAGACATATTATTCCACCTACACCACTCTCTACATTTAACAACACAGACACAGTGACAGGTTCCTACTCTGTCTCTTGGCCGACAGTAGTGTGAGTTCATACACACTGCAGGATAGAAAGCCTATTGGAACGAGATTTTTAAACAGAACGAGCAATCAAATAAAACGACTGCAGGCACCTTGGAACGACTCTCATTCATTGCATAACTATACACACTAATGGGATCAAGTGTATTGCTTCTACGTGCTTCAGGCTTTTTATTCCTTAGTCATAGGTGTTTGAAATATGTACAGCACTTTACTGAGCACAATTATCTTTATTCTATGGATTTGTCCACAGAAATATTGTACATTTTAAATTGGTTTGTATAAGTTCTAATATAGGAATAAAACTGTGCATATATAGCAAGGACAAGAAGGCATTGCCAATACACCACAAAGCTGGCTATTGTTTCTGGCTACAGTACTGGCATACAGTGGTGGTCAGAGCAAGCTATATATATATATATATATATATATATATATATATACATACATACATACAAGTTAACCTGTGCATGATACTCATGCATTCTAGTCAAATCAAGCTACTTAAGGTGTTAAAAAGGTTCTTGTCATGCATTTGGGCCATAGCCCAGGCCTCCTCAGGGGAAGAGCGTTACTTCCCGACGCAAGCGCCCTTTTTAACGTGGTTTTGTCCACATGTCACCACCTCATCATTTTTCTCCATCACCTCATCCTTCATCTTCATCGCCACATCCTTCATCAAGCTACTTAAGGTGTTAAAAACTCCCCACTGTCATCCCCGACAACCACCAACCACTCCCAACTGTCACTTCTCCTTCAAGAAATATATAGGTCAGTGTATAACTCTGCCCAGCAGGTGGCGCTGCAGCTTGTTTTTTTTTTTTTCACACACGCCACTAGGCATTTATATAGTAGATATATATATATACACACACACACACACACACACACACACACACACACACACAAACACATACATATACGCACATAAATAACACACACATAAATAAAATATTACACACATCAGGGTCAAAAATAATATATGTAACGCACAAATGCACATTTTTTTTATGCTGGATGGACTTAAATCCATAATTGCCTACTTCTAAGATTTCTCCCCCCCGGCGGAGAAGTCATGTGACATGAGCTAGGAGGAGGGCGTGGTGACATTTTGCGTCACCATAGCCCCGCCCTATTATAAAAAAGAGCTGATATTCATGGCATTGAACGGAGGAGGTGGAGCTTAATGATGCGATTAAGCCCCACCCCCTCCATTCACTGCTGTGAATTTCGCCAAATTTCCAGAGTTTTGCCTACTCTTACGGGAGTCCGTGAGGACTCCCCGAAATTCGGGAGCCTCCCGGGAATTCCGGGAGAGTAGACAGGTATGCTTAAATCTGCGGATTTATGGAAGGCCACATAGGCCCTGGTCTATAGTTGCAGAATTATTGGGCTAGCAGTGGAATATCTCTTTTTTCCTCATCGCTTTTTTCATTAAGTACTGTATGCTTGACAGTGTAAAAAAATAAATAATATAATGTGTTACGTTTACAATATATTTATTTAATTTATTCACATGGTCTATGTGATTTAGAGAGTTAGCCCATGAATCTCTGAGGAGCTAAATTGTGTAAGGGGGAAGGGACAACAAAAGTGGCCCGGGCAATAAAAATAATTAAATCTGTGCCTGAACTCAGTGAAATGAAGTCAGGTTTGCCATATATTAATTGTGTCAAACATGATGTTGGACCCATTTTAGCTTAAAGCCTGCCGTTGCTTAGTAGCTTTAATGGCCAGTTCAGAATTGAACTATGTTCTTCAAAGGGTTTAAACATCTTTCCATGTGCCGGATAACATGTTTTTATTTTTAAATTTTTAGAGATTTTATTGATAAATAACAAAGAGGATTAGGAGTAGCACAATGCGGTTTGTATCTTTCATTTCACATTGTATAATAAACACGTGGAAATGCGGTCAACTGATAGAGCAAACTTGCTAGATAATGCATAAAAACATAACTGCTGCCAAGTCTACATGGTTCAACATTATTAGCATAATTCCCTAACAACATGAGCTAAATTATTTTGTGTTTCTTTTGTTAAAAAGGGGAAAGTTGCTGTAAGCAGCAGTCCCTGTACTATTAAAGTCACACACAAGAACATATTTTAACAAAATGATTTCCATTTTACACATTTTTCAGAAATTTGTTTAAAATATTATGTTGTTTAAATTGTTTCATTGAAAAACATCAACTACTATCTATTTTTATGGCGGTGATATACCCGGCTAAATGATTTCATAAACAAATACTGTCTATGGCCTGATTCATTAAGAAAAGTAAAGTAAATAAAAAAAGAGAAAGGTTGCCCCTTGGCAAAACCATGTTATATTGAAAGGGGGTATAAATTTAAAATGTGATGGCAGATTTATAACTGGGGTAGGGCATGTCCTAGATCAACTTTAAATTTCAGTATACAAATAAAGCTATGAAGTACACTATATGGACAAAAAGTATTCGGACGCTTGACAATTACACCAACAGGGACTGTAATGACATTGTATTCAAATACATTTACTTTAATATGGAGTTGGTCCTCCTTTTGCAGCGATAACAGCTTCCACTCTTCTTGGAAGGATTTCCACAAGATGTTGGAGTGTTTCTGTGGGAAATTGTGCCCATTCATTCTGTAGAGCATTTATGAGGTCAGGCACAGATGTTGGACGAGAAGGCCTGGCTCACAGTCTCCGTTCCAGTTTATCCCAAAGGAGTCCAGTGGGGTTGAGGTCAGGGCTCTGTTTGGGCCAGTTAAGTTCTTCCACATCAAACTCATCAAACCATGTCTTTGTAGTCCTTGCTTTGTACACTAGGGCACAGTCATGTTGGAATAGAAAAGGGCCTTCCCCAAACTGTTGCCAGAAAGTTGGAAGCATAGCATTCTCCAAATTGATTTGGTATGCTGAAGCATTAAGATTGCCCTTCACTGGAGGGGCCTAGGACAAACCCTGAAAAACATCCCCATACCATTATCCCTCCTCCACAAAACTTTAGTTGGCATAATGCAGTCAGGCAGGTAATGTTCTCCCGGCATCCGCCAAACTCAGACTAGCCCATTGGACTGCCAAACAGAGAAGCGTGATTCATCATTCCACAGAACACATTTCCACTTCTCCACAGTCCAGTGTCGGTTTGCTTTACACCACTCCATCTGACGCTTGGCATTGGTCTTAGTGATGTGAGGCTTGCATGCAGCTGCTCGGCCATGGAAACCATGGAAAGTTCGCAACTCTCTCGCTATGGAATCAGCAGAGCGCTGGTGACTTTTATGCACCATAGAAGTCGTTGACCCCTCTCTGTGATTTCCCATGGTCTTCCATTTCGTGACTGATTTGCTGTTGTTTTTAAACGCTTCCACTGTCTAATAATATCACAAACTCTCTTATTGCAAAGGTGGCATCCTATCCTAGTACAACGCATGAAGTCATAGAGCTCTTCAGAACGACCCATTTTGTATCGCAAATGTTTGCAAATGAAGAGTACCAGGCTAGGTGCTTGATTTTATACACCTCTGGCAATGGGTCTGATTGAAACACCTCGTTTCAATAATTAACAAGTGTGGCCAATTAGTTTTGTCCATATAGTGTATTTGTGTGCTACTTGAAAAAACAGCCAGAATTTAACTTACATGCAAACTAATTTGCACTCCTTGCATTGTAACATGGTTTTGCCCATGAGAAAACTTACTCCTTTTTTGACAGGGCTATTTCTTTTCTTAGTCAACATTACATAACTTGCTATGTGTTTGATACTTTTTGTATTGCTATGGAAGAATAGGCTTGAATCCAACATCTTATTTCTAAACAGAATTATTCCTTCTTATGGAAAACACATTTACTTCAACCCACTCACTGCCTAAAGGGTATTGCACCCACCATGAAAATCCTACAAAAATGACTACATTAGAAATCATATAAGAATTCCCCTTACCTCCCCTTCTATTACACAGTCAAACCATTATTTATGATTTAACCCATTTTGTGCTTAAAAGGCCGTCATACATATGCTAGGCCACAGTATATCTTAATCTAAGAAAACATAAGACGCAGTACTAATGAAGGAATAAAATATTATATTGTTGGCAATTTACTAAGTTGTGAAAAATATGCAAATTACAGAGCAAAGTATATTTATTATCTTGAATCAAGCTCTGCATTTCATTTAAGCTTGAAATGAAAATATAATTTTATTATGAATTTCTAAATGTTAATTTAATTTTCTCTGGCACAGAGGTTTATGTCTTGTCAAAATGATATAGCCCCTATGCCACTCATCAATGCCCTTCATGCCTGAGTTTTATGTGATTCTCAAGTATTTATTGACCTCTAAATGACATTGCACAAGCTATATCTTGGTGATGTGCGCATTAGCTAGAGGCTATGTAGAAACATCCAGACAATAATGTCTGCAGCTGCAGCTCTGGTAAGCAAGATTTTACATTTGAAATGTTATGATTGGCCTTATCTGCACTATGCAGAAAGGTCTAGTAGTGCTGAATTAATATTTGATAAATGGTTAAGGAACCTATGTTAATTGAACTGAGCAGCATGAAACGGAGAAGCAGAATTAGAGGTATAGATTTGAGACACCATAGCAGTGGGTTAAGCCATTCATACCTTTAAAGGCTATGTTCACCCAAAATTTGTATTTTACAGATGAAACCCCTCCACTACCACCACAACTCCAAAATCGGCTGTACTTGCTGCAGGTTCAATACAGACAAACTCCACTGGTCCAAATGCAGCAATTACAGAAAATGCAACACACATAAGCTAAACAAAAAAAATCTAAATTTGAACATTCATCCAAAAGCATGGGAGTCAAACACAATAATTTGGGTGTTACCTAAAGAAGGTGTAATTCTCCCAAATTGTCTGTTTTATTCCCATCCTCTAGGATTACACTTTCATTGAGGAGATAATTTTTTAACCCACTATTATGTGTTTTGGTTCCTTAATTCATTGTAAGTGCTGGTAACTGTCACACTGAAGACGTTTACATGAATACACCACACAGTGCAATGTGTCAATAAAACTGAGTGGTGTATTCATTCCAACTTCTTCAGTGTGTAAGCCATGGAATAAATTACTGCAAAGGGGAGGACGAGTTTCTATGCAACTGTGAGGGTCTCTGGTATATTGGAAGGTGGTTTAGATTATAAAATAAACATTTTGGGTGAACATCTTCTTTAACCCCTCCCCTCTTGGAAAATGTTCAAACATTTATTTCCTTTTCTGTTTCTTCATAGGCTATTAATATATTTATACACATTTGTTATATACTCACTTAATCTTCAATTTTCAAGTACAAATGTGTAAAAATATCATTTTGAAAGTGTTCACTGATAACAGAATGCTGTAAGTGAAGGCAAAATACACCTGGATGTGAGGATCACCGCATATAGCACTAAAGCCATAATTGGATAAGACAAAAACTAGACATGTGTACAGACCCCCCCATGTCTTGGTTTTGTTTCTAAAACCATCTTCGTGCTTTGGTCAAAAATCCTCATGTGCTTTGATCTTGGATCTGGATTTCATTAAAAATTGCGAAAAGCTGGCAAAATAATGTAATGTATTTGAGCTGTTTTTGTTACTATGTTTTTATTTATAGCAATAACATTTATAATCTGTTTTCTAATGATCTCCTTACAACTGTCAATATATTCACCAATATTGGCCAAAGGCTGCAGCGAGTTAGCTAAATTAGTGACAGAGTAGTGCCACAAATACCTGGCAGTTTAATAAAAGATACAATCCCTATGAAACATAGGGCTAGATTTACTAAGCTGCGGGTTTGAAAAAGTGAGGAAGTTGCCTATAGCAACCAATCAGATTCTAGCTATCATTTTGTAGAAGTTAATAAATAAATGAAAGCTAGAATCTGATTGGTTGCTATAGGCAACATCCCCGCTTTTTCAAACCCGCAGCTTAGTAAATCTAGCCCATAGTGTCAGTGCACTGGCTGATAGGATGGTAATTTTAGAAAAGAAAATAGACCACAGTGGGGTTCACCCAGAAGTGAAATGGAGAGAGAAAGACCATAGACAAAATATTTTCAACATTAGACGGACAGCAACATCAAAAGACATTTTAGACAAGACAATAGACCAAAACCATAATGTTAGTGTAAGAGGGAATTGTCCTTGGGCCCTCTCACCCACCCATATGTTAAAAAGAATATGCATAGTTTAACAAACAAAGCACTTTGGCAACAAGGAATGGCACTCTTGTGGCTGAAATGCTTGATTTGTTTGGGCCCCCACAAAAGAGAACAGATTGGTTGTTGGTTGTTAAACTGTAGAATAGACGGTTCAACAACAAAATGTTGACAGTTATATCCAACTCATTGTTACCCTTAAAGATTTAAACATGGGCTGTGTTCTTCAGCTAGTATATGTGCCTGTATGTATGTATGTATGTATGTATGTATGTATGTATGTATGTATGTATATATATATATATATATATATATATATATATATATATATACACAAGTTAACCCGTGCATGATACTCATGCATTCTAGTCAAATCAAGATACTTAAGGTCTTAAAAAGGTTCTTGTCATGCATTTGGGCCTAGCCCAGGCCTCCTCAGGGAAAGATCGTTACTTCCCGACGCAAGCGCCCTTTTTAATATGTGCTCATGAGGTAAAATTACCTCACGAAAATGAGTTTGACCCCTCAACTCGTAAATTTAGCCTTTACTACCCCTCCCACGGGGGGAAGGGGGGATGATGGAAGTTAACTGACTTCACTATTCTATTTTTTTTGTCAAATAATGTCAGTATACCAAATTTCAGGTCAATTGGATGAGCCCTTTCTGAGAAAATAGTTTTTTCCACACACACACACACACACACTCTAACGCACGCCTCTACACATGTGTGTTCATGAGGTAAAATTACCTCACGAAAATGAGTTTGAGCCCTACCAAATTTCAGCCCTTTTTGAATTTTTTTTCCCACACACACTAAGAATTTAGTAGGTCAGGCTACTTAAGGTGTTAAAAAGGTTCTTGTCATGCATTTGGGCCATAGCCCAGGCCTCCTCAGGGGAAGAGCGTTACTTCCCGACGTAAGCGCCATTTTTAACGTGGTTTTGTCCACATGTCACCACCTCATCATTCTTCTCCATCACCTCATCCTTCATTTTCATCGCCACATCTATCCAGATGTCTATCCAGACACAGGGATCTCTCTCAGCGGTCCTTAGTATCACACTCCTCTCGCTCTGTCACCCCTTGCAACCACCAACCACTCACAACTGTCACTTCTCCTTCAAGAAATATATATATATTTTTTTTACATCTTTATAAACACTTTTAACAATTAACAAATTAAATTAACAAATTAAAAACATCTTAGTATACCAAATTTCAGCCCTTTCTGAATTTTTTTTCCCACACACACTAAGAATTTAGTAGGTCAGTGTATAACTCCTCCCAGCAGGTGGCGCTGCAGCTTGGTTTATTTTTTCCACACACGCACACACACACACAGACAGACTAACACACGCCACTAAGCATTTATATTATAGATATATATATCTTTAAGTTATCAAGTTGACAATGAGTTGGATATAACTGTCAACATTTAAAAAAAAAATTAGCAGCTCTTCCAACACACCCATCAGGTGGCTACACAGTGTAATTTTTTGTTTTTATATTAAATGTTATCCAAATCCATCCAGTGGTAGGCCCAGAACAGGCTCCTCGAGACAAAAATCTGGCCAGCGTACACCAACAGGAGGTCCTACCGGGACACAAGTGTACATCAGGCACACAAGTGTGTATTCTTACAGCCCATGACAGCATAAGCAGACACGCAGGTTACTGGAAAAGTGATTCTTTTGTAAGTTCTGTCATATATAGTTGGAAGAAATGTATCTTTTCCTCAAATACCTGCAGTGCGCTGCTACCTGCATAGTGTACAGAGTACACTATACATGTGAACAATTTCACTATGAAAACTAAATAGCTCGATTACTGTAGCTTGGCTTGAGACATTTGTTTTTTAGACTAATTGTCGAAACCACGCTCAATCATGGAGTTTAATCTTTCGCTGTCTGTCTGTAACATTGCCTGCAGTTCAGTGGCCACCAAAGACAAAAGATCACCATTAGTCTTAATGTCTTCAGAGATGTCAGTAGTTCTCATATTGTTTCTGTGTGACTGATTTCCCAGCCTAAATCCCAAGATTGAGCAGCTATTCAGCAATTACAGAATTTGCTGACCATGTCTCTATTTTATTCTTTAATAGCAGTGTTTCTGTGTGTAGATTTTACATTCAGTCCAGATCGAATGAACAAATATACACCAAACAAGTCCTATAAAACTACAACTTAATAAGGTTTTAAATGAAAAAATTTCATATTTAAAATTGGAGCAGTCAATCAGCACACTGCCTGTTTTTTCATAGTAATGTGTAAGCAAACTTTTATTCCAATAAAATGACTCTCTCTGATATAGGAATACAATGATTATCATAAATGTGGTCATTCTCTAAAGGAGATGGCCAACATATTTCTCTTTTTGAACATTTCCAGTATAATTTTGTATATTTGATTGTAATTTTGGTATGCTTCATTTTTTTTTTAAAACAGAAAATTATCTACTATACCCAGGTGCTCGGTTGCTATGCCTCCCCGACCCTGGCAACTATCGGTCACCATAATTTTTTTAATCTCTGGTTGACAGGGCAGACAACGAATAGTAATAGAGTTGACTGGACGAAGCAGATAGGAGGGAATGAGACAGAAAGACTTCATAAATGTAAAATATGTAAATATGCAACTGGTAAAATAACTTAATTTCAACAAATCATATATATTTCAATTAAATACAGAAAATTACTATGGCTATCTCGCCTGTCTGTTTAGTGTAGATACATCACACTAAGTGGGAGATCTATTCAGAGCAATTTCAGTCAAGAAAGACATATAGCGCCGATGTTGAGGCTGAAAACTCTGCTCATTTTTCCTCGCACACCACAATGTCTGGTGGCATATTGTGGCTAATTGGATCTCCCTCTAAGTGACCCTCAAATGCAAGTTAATCAAGTCTTAAAATCCAGCCATATTTTACTGCACATGCACAGCGCTGTAAATGTTTTGCTGCCTACAGATGAGCGTACGTGTACATCTAAATGTATGTTATCATCTTTCATCATGTAAAGAAGGCAATGTAATGGGATACATATTTTGTCATATATGCAGTAGGCTGCTGTGAAGTAGGTTACTGTCACGGTTCAGGAATATGGATCCTAGGTTTGCCTAGATTTTCACTACTCCAGTAAGGCGCGAAGTCTAACAGAGAGATGGTTTTCACCAGGGACCGCCGCAAGGTGGTTTGGTCTTAGCTGCGTCAGATCACGGCCCTCACTAAGAGTACCAGGCAAAACCGTTTAGGGAATATACAGAAGTAGTCAGCGATAGCAGACAGCATAAGGATGAGAGATTGCGGGCAGGTAACATAAGACCGTGGATACAACTGACTGAGGAGTGGTCTGTGGACTGCAGGGTTACCACTGAAATGGTGGAGAAATCACAGAGATATTACAGTCATGAACTTCAGGTAACACAGGAGCGCTGAAACAGCTGAGAGAGTAGTCTGCAGTTAGCAACAATAGGCAGAAGGGAGCCACATCCAGCACCTAATGGAAGGTGACTAAAAGAACAAGTACCAGACATCAGGAGGAGGTGCCTTTTGAAGTTGGAGACAAAATGAGTCAACCAATAGGAGGGAAGCAGAGGAAATGAATAGACACGAAGATGGCGGTGGCCGGGACGGAGCGAGCTGTCAGCGGGGACCAGGTAAGTGCGCCGGGCATTGGGTGTGCAGCCCGACTGCCCGGCGTGTGACAGGTACTATCACTTACAAAGGTACATTACACAGTGAGAAAAGAACATAGATTACAATATAGGCACTTAGTTCTTTACATTTGGTAAAGCAGATTGTTGAAAAATCCCACCATTCCTGTGTCACCGCCTGTGGATAAAAGTAGACCATACTTGGTGTGGTGGCAATTTGAAGGAGAGGGCTTGCAGTCTATATACTAACTGAAGATAATGGTAAAAATACTGATGAGGGATAGAAAAGTTATTTCTGAGCTGATGAAATTATCTTATTATTTTCCTTATTATATAACTATAGGTTAGGACAATCCATCCTGTCAAAGGAATTTTTGGATGAAGCCAATATATATTAGCATGAAATATATATACATTGTTTTATCTTATTTTAAGTGAGATATGATCAGCAGTGGGAGAAGAGTTAATTCTAAGAACAGATGTTCTTAAACAGTATTGTTGGACAAAGGCATTCTTCATTCTCTCTTAAAACTCCCATCACAGACTTGGGACCTGTCAAAATAAGTTAATTTTCTCAGGGGGTAATATTAATGATAATTATGTTACTTGGGTCACAAACAGAATCAGAAGGAAACTGTAATGGTTGTGCACTCCTAGACACAATGAAATGTAAGTAATATGACTTAGAAGCCATTTGCTGTGGCTGTAACAGGTGTAGCAGATTAGTTCAAAGGAAAAGGAGTAAATGTATCTCAATTGTTTTTATCAGTTACCTTACATAATGTCAATCTGAATCAGAGGTGTTAAACCACTAATCAGATATAGGACATATGAAGATCTTATTATAGGAACAACTATTATATATTAATTGAGACACAAGCCTATAATCATAATAACAGTCTGATTAGCTACTAGAGTTCTAGTAAATGGTCTGCGGCAACATTATGTCATATCAAAAAATGTGAAGCCCAGATCTTTGAAATAGCTGATAAATATTACAATATTAATTGCTCTATAGTAACTATGGTCTGTATTTACATGACTACAGTTTAAATCAGATAGTTTACTGTTGATGATATTTATCTTGTGAGAAAGTATCCATTTACCCAGGATGATAAGACTGGGAGATTTGGATATATAAGCATTGTTACTGGAACGTATCTGTCTAATAATATTATTCACTTCTTCTTGACTTTTTCACATTTCTTTAGTAATTTACTATGCAGAAAAAACACACATTATTTTATCTGGAATTAATAAAGTGTGAGATTTTATATTTCATTGTTTAATATTTTTCTTTCTGTCCATGTCCAAAAGGTACCATGCATTAGGAGCTTAGGCAATTTAATACTGACTCTGAAAGTATATAGGAAATACCTAAAGGTCTGGAGCAAAACTATATGAGTAATAAGCATTGATAATCTAAAAGAGAATCCATTTCTAAGTGCTTGCCCCAATCCCAACTTACTTGCACAGACTGTTGGGTGCAGCTTACAGTTGCACTCCCGGATAGGATGAAAAGTCACCCTTTTGAAAGGGAACACAGTGTGACACAGAAAGAGACAACATCACATAATTGAGAATGCAGTATATTTGGAATTGTGTAAATATGGCTTTATTAAATTCCATTATCCCTAGAGGAGAGTGGTTGTGCTTTGGTCACTAAAGGATAGTTATAATATGTAGCGATATTAACCCTTGTATTTATCTGTCAAACAAGAAAGAATATAGTTTATCTAGCAGCAGTCCTGTTACTCTCACTTATCTCTATCAATCCGGTGGTAGTCCGTTTAACGGTGCTCGTTGTTTACACCATCAAAGAATCTGAATCATAGCACTCCGACATGTCAAAAACACAGACTTACGTGTACACAGACACACCACAGTTCCAATGTGAGAAGAACCCGACACTTGAAAATTACGTCACTTTCAACCGTGCTTGCATATTTAAAGTGGTAATGCAACGGACCCGGCGTAGGATCATGTATCGTAAGTATGAACTTATAATTATGCTTAGGGTTAGGGTTAGTAATAAAGTTCATACTTACATTACATGATCCTACATCGGGCCCGTTCCTTACTACTAAGGGATGGTCATCAGCCCAAAGTAAATTAAAAGGCTACAGTTTGTGTTGAAATCTGAAATACACATCTGTCCCTTATGGGGTTATGGGGGCATGGCAGGTTTCCTGGGTTACTCCCATGGTGTGTAACTGTAGTAGTTGCTTAGCACGCTTAGTTATACATTTCCAGCTGGGCTGCTGATCTCTTGGACGTCTGTTTTGTCTGTTCCTTTCAGCCTGGTGGTTTTTTCTTTACTGTTAATTTGAGGCTTCTTCCTACCATGCACTTTCCCTCTGCCTTTTTCTCATTATCCTTTTCTTTCTACTATTGGTTAATTTTTCTCTTTTGCCTTCTACTTCTGTTTATACCTGCCCCTGTCTCCTGCTACCTCAACCCTTGGCCCTCTGCCTTCCTTTTCCTTCTCCTCCTTGTTCCTTGCTTGTTTACAGTCTCCTTTATCCCACTCCCCATTGTGTCCAATATTTGATATTTGAATTTGGGTTTACATTACAATGGTATCATTCGAAGTTAATATTCTGTAGTATAAATGTGCCAAGCTTTATTCATTGTCAATTTTAAAGTTGTAAATCACCAGGATACAAATGAAAAAGAAAACATAAAAGTAGTGTGTACCTTTTTATAAACATTCCTTTTAGCTGTTCCTCTATGGTAAGCAATTCCACCCTCTCTTCTTACTTTCCAGATATTTTCTAAGATAACTAATTTGCTGGAGACAAATGTGTCTTTGCACAGCAGAAAATGAATGTTATCCGTAAAGGAAAATACATCTTGCTATGTTTCTTTTCTTATGATAACATCCAGGACCACATTGAACATTAATTCCCTATTAAAACATGGGGGAATGAAGATATGTATTTCTATAAAGGTGGTAAACAATGGGAATTAGTGATAATATATTGAGAGCAAGACTACGAGTAAAGACTAAGAAAATTATTATAGCTAACTAGATTAGGTGCAGCTACAGAATTACACAACAGTATGAAAAAGGACATGGAATAAAAAAAATAACCTCAAGAGTCAGTGTGGTACATCTATGGGGATATTAAGAAAAAAAAATACAATAAAATAAAATAATAAATTAAATCATCTCAGAATTCAAACTTGATATGACCGCAAATGGTAGATCCCACTCAAAAAACTGTTTTTATTTATGTATTCAATCCCGAGTGTAAACTTATAAAATCCCGAGTGTATACTTATAAAATACTTACAAAATACCTAGAATAGATGTCCATGAAACTTGAACTATTCTATATTGTTTTTGTGTTGTGAAATAAAAAGATCAAACAAACATTGTAATCCTGTAATAGCTGCCGGAGGCTTCGTGCCTGCAGGAGCATGAGAGCCGAGCTGGGCTGGCAGCGGTTGACCAGGTTCCGGTTGACGTTTCTGGTTCAGATGAGGGCCCCATTATGCTGGGTGAAAATTATATTACTTGCAATGATGTTGTTTTGTCTGCATTTTCTGACTGTTCCAGTTCTAGCGGAGTTTCTTCTGGGTCAGCCCGAATAAGCAGCTTAAGGTGTTGCGAAGGCATTCTGTAAAAAGGAGAGCGGAAAGCGCAATGGGGTACCCAGCGGAGTATTGGGGATTATGGGCAGTGAGATGGTGCACTGCACCAATACGTCCATTATTAGTGGGGTATATCTATGCGTATGGGAGAGGATCAGGAAGGGCTTGTATGTTGACATGCTCTCTTTGACAAACTAGATGAGGGCGATGGTTTCTGGGGCTAGCGCAAAGGGAGGGGGAGGTGCCAAAAGTTATAAGACCTATCACAATTGCTTGAACGGAGATTATGGTTTTGCTGCCTGTTACCTGGACACTCAGCCCAACGATTTCCTGGATGTATTTAAATGCATGCATATGATACATGACATGTACCTGTCCTCTAAATCTGGTGCGTGCTTATGATGAGGAGTTCAAGGCCATCTTAGAATGCTTTTTGATTTTTCGATGTTGAGGTTTGGCTTACGGTTTCCCAGGCAGGTAGGCTGACCGCTGACAGCTTTCCACCATGCAAGGCTTGGCAGACGCCTCCCGCAGAACGGAAAGTGCTATGATTCAACAACTCCCGCTGTTTTCAGGGGGCACCGTGTCGTTTATTTGCACTCCTGCCTGTGGTGTGGTTGCACCCATGCTGCTAAGTCCTGCAACAAGCTTGCAGTGATTATCGGAGCTGAGAGCCCCTCCGCTGGTGCTTCAGAGTAAGGCCCAAACCACTATCGATTTGGAATGCCTGTGTCAGACATGGGTTATACAGACACCACGAAGGAACAAGGCTGAATTTTTACGAGCAGGTTTTAGATTTGGCTCCCACTTACCTAGTACGGGGCCAATTCGGATGTGGTGGCTGTTAAAGTTTGTAAGCGGGTTCTTTTGGGCCAGATGGTTGGGCCGTTCATAGAGCCTCCATTTGTAGATTTGCAAAAAAAAAAGAAATAAGAAAAAAAGTGAACTCCCCAGTCAGGGTGGTGCCCAAGAGTATTATTTGATGCAGCACCTTTCCTTTCTGCCAGTGACTCAGTTAACCATGCTATCTACAAAAGTTTGTGTGAGGTAGTATATTGATCATTTGGTTTGGCACTGGAGATGGCACCGGGTTTTTTTCTTCCCTTACACCTCACTTTGGGTTTACATTTAGCCGAGGGGATTTATGTGGATTAATGCCTGTGTTTTGAAGCGGGTAACAGTTATTGGGGGTATCACGGATTACCTGGACGATTTCCTCATGGTCAGGGACTATGAGTCTGCCTCTTTTTTCCATGTTGGCACATTTTCATTCCCTCAGCATTCTCATTGCCCACAATAAGGCTGAAGGTCCTACTACCTGTTTGTCTTATGTACGCATTGAAATTGACACTACTCTGGGCCAGTGTTGGCTCCTTTCCTATAAGGTTGGTAAGCTTCAGGCCATTATTATAGAAGTACGGGAATCTGCCAAAGTGACTTTGTGGAAGGCCCATATATACGGGACAGGTTTAAGGGTTGCACCAATACATGCTCTCCTTTATTTGAGCTAAGTATCATGGCGGTAGACCCAAGGTTGCATTGGTTGTTTGCGCGGTGCACATGACTTTTTGTACGGCCAGGATGATGTGTCTAAGAGTTTTGTCATCACTCTTCACTAAGGCTTTGAAAGGGTGGTTGCGCATGCTTCCTGTCCAACGAATCAGAGAAGACTTTTTAGCCCTGCTCTGCTGGAGTCAATGCGGAAGGTTGTTGAAGATGTTACTAATGATTGTTTTGAGAGTTTCTTCTTTTGCACTGCGTTTGTTATGCTGTTTTGTTGGTGCTTTTAGGGTTAGCGAACTTATTGCTCCTCCAAGTTGGCCCCATCCTCTGGAATGCTTGCCAAACACGTGGTTATTTCCAACTCCTCTGTCCCGTTCAGTGATCTAAGACGGACCCGTTGGGCAAGAACAGGTGGGTTACCCTCTCTCCTCACATGGATGTTTGGATTTGCCCTGTAACTATTGTACGGGATTATGCCCGGGCCCGACGACAGGGAGGGGGGTTCATGATTGGTACCCCCCTTTCTAAGTACCAGTTCTCTGTTATTCTCAAACGAACATTGTAGTGGCTGCGGTTGATTCATCAGTGTTTTGCCATGCATTCCTTTAGGATCTGTTCAAAATATTCAATAGTTGGGATGATGGAAATCTCATGCATATAAACGCTATGTGTGGCTTTCTCTGCCATCCTGATTACATTGTTTACTGCTATTCTCTCTCCTCTTTCTGGCTTCTGGTGACACAGGGCTTCGGTCCCTTGTTGCGCTTGGAAGCAAGGGTGCAAAGAGATATTACCTAATTTATTTTGATTGGTTATTGGCTTCTGAGAATTTTTATGGTTTTACCTTTGTCTGTGTTACCTGTTCTTCTCTCTGGCTGTTTTTCTCTTTCTGAATTATTGTTCTCTCTTTATCTTATGCCCTCTTGTTCTGCTCTCTGGCCGCTTGAGTAGATTGTTCCCGCTTGTGTTCCATGCCCCTCTTTGTTGTTGGGTTAGCCATCTGCTCTAATTCTCAGGTTGTGACATTTGGGCTATTTCTCCTGCATAACAGGTCATCAGAGGCAACTGGATATCTGGGTGATTGCCCATTCCTTTGTGCAATGGGCTGCTTTTCATCTGTTAGCAAAAGACACTTCTTATTTTCCTGGGCCGGTGGTTGTTGCCTGGTTGGGGTAGAGGGGTCTGCATTGGTCTGGGTGGTGGGCTCTCTTTTGTAAGGAAGTGGCTAGGGTAGGTGCTCCTCAATGTCTTGTCATTCATTTGGGAAGTGACTATTTTTGCCCATCAATTGTCTGTTTTGAGGATTAAAGTGGATCTGGCCACTGTGGTGACCAGGCGGCCTCATCTTGTTATCTGCTGGTCTGATATTATTCTTAGAGAGGTTTGGAGGATTTTTTTCTGATGGTAGAGTGGTACAAAAGATGTAGAGAATGGTGAATACAGTTATTTCCCGATTTAAGTGGTTCATAGGTGGTATATGGATTGAGCACATTTTTGCTTTCCACATCTTTATCGGTCGATGGTGTGCACTTGATGGAGTAGGATCTAGACATTTTCACTGAGTGCATTTATGAGAGTTTTAGGAGGTTTTTTAAGGTCTGTATGGTGACAGACCTTGCTCCTTTATGGCACCTGGCATAACCTGAAAGCATTAGGAGCCACAGTCCAATACTTGATGGATGCACGGTTACTTAGCTGAAGAGTCCGCATCCCTTGCTAGCGTCAGGCTTTGGTTTCGATGACAGGCACTGCCCATGGGGGTGAGATTGTTGGTTGTGTTCCATCAGCCTAGAGGGGATGTTAGTCCTCTAAGGCTTGGGGTTTATGGATACCCAGTTGTTGTAAGGGTGCGCCCTTATGAGGACAATATTACCCAGTTGATTTATATCAAGAGGGGAGGTGACCCTCATTATGATTTGATGGGAATCTAAGGGTTCTAACTAAGCTGCCTATGCTTTTCTCCTCCACCATATGTTTTCTCATGCTAATACATTTGACCTTTTATTCTATCAAACTCTGGTGTCTGTGTCTATTATTGAATTAAAAGGTTTAAGTAAAGGTTTCGGAGAGTCATGTCATGGTTGAAACTCAACCAGTTTATTAACTTTCTCCCATAAGAAAGATGTACATCCAGCATAACAATGAGATTCAAATTTAGGAAGCTTTAAATCCTAACCAAGAGCCTGACAAACATCTTTCTGTTAATAAATAACAGCTTGTAGCAATTATACTAAATGTGAGTTTTACAGATCTAAATATTCATTCATAGACCCATTGAACAGTTCAGCACGTCTGTATTATTAAACATATTGTGGTATGATTTCATTCACATATGCCTAAAAATATTTCAAATAAAATATAAAATAACTGAAATACTCACCGTTGTTTACCAATACACAGAGGTCAAGGTTTTTTGCTTTGAAATTCTGTACGCAATTCCGGATGGACTTCATTGAAGCCAAATCACAGAATAAAAATTCCACTGGGAAAGAAAGAAACAGCAGCATAAATACATTTCAAAGGCTTCTGAGAAGTAGTACACTTTCCGCTCCATTTTACTTTATAAGATTGGGATTAATCAGACACTTTTGGCAGATGAAAAGGAGCAATTGGAAGTAACAGTCTGTCCAAATATTTAGGGCAAGCAATTTAATTTCAAGCCAGCACTGTTTTAGGTAAAAAAAAAAAAGCTATACATTAAATCCAGATATATTTTGTGAATTTTAATGTGTATTTGTTGCTTACGCACATTGGAACAGCCATGTTGGTGGCTAAACCAATATTCATTGTGTAGCAAGATTATTGTAATGAGATAACTAGAAAATAAAATCATCAGCAGTGTCCTCCCTACCATTTGTTTTAATGTCTGCATTTTTTTTCTCGACCTTTTATGCCACTGTTTAATACATGTCCTATTTTTCCCACTATCCGGTGCCGCGGAGCACTGTGGTACAAATCAATGACAATAATAATATTAACAATAAATGAGTGGAGATGGCATATTTCAAGGCTATTTCTTGGAGATTTTCATTCAGAACAAGTAGCCTACAGATCTCATACTTAAAATAGGACTCATTTCGCACCTACAGTGGACAGACCATCCTGATGCACCAGTGCAAAACCAAGACTGTCAATATCTGATGGAATACAGCTAGCCCACCTACGCAAAGCTTCAACCTTCTAATTTCCTCTCACTTCATAAAGTTTCTGGAGGCCATTCATGCAGAGCAAAACTTACATGACACAGTGTATAAGAGTTTTGTTATTTGTATGGGTCAATACAGTTTTAAATGAAAGACTAACATTTTTAAAGTGAACATATCATCACTAAGCATAGCCTTCTGCCACCTTTTCATGAATTTAAACTGCTTACATTTTCTCATAATGCTCCTCACTTATGTTTCAAATAACTCCTGATAGTAAATACATTGTTGGCAATCTTTATTTAAATGCATAGATATAATACAAAAGTAAAATATACAGTGCATGTATGTGTACACATATATGTGTAAACACACACACACACACATTGATCAGTCACAACATTACAACCACTGACAAGTAAAGTGAATAACATTGATTATCTCATTACAATGGCAACTGTTAAAGAATGGGATTAATTAGGCAGCAAGTAACTATTCGGTTATTGAAGTTGATGTGTTGGAAGCAGGAAAAATTGGCAAGCGCAAGGATCTGGGCGACTTTGACAAGGGCCAAATTGTAATGGCTAGACAACTGGGTTAGAGCATCTCCAAAATGGCAGGTCTTCTGGGGTGTTGCTGGTATGCAGTGGTTAGCACCTACCAAAACTGGCGCAAGGAAGGACAACTGGTGAACCAGTGACAGGGTCATGTGCACTTAAGGCTCATTGAACATGTGGGGAGTGAAGGCTAGCCCATCTGGTACAATCCCACTGTTCAGAGCTACTGTAAAAGTAATGCTGGCTATAATAGAAAGATGTCAGAACACGCAGCACAGGGTTGATGATAATTTTTTGTGATGCAGAAAACTTAGAATGAGAATGTCCATTTACTGTAGTAATCTAAACACATATTGAACCCACAATGTACAAATTAAACATATCTTAATTAAAGTAAAAAAAAAAAGGCTTATCTGGACAAAGACCTTCCTTCATGCAGAGTATGATGCTTATGTGGCAATATTGGCACTATACCTATATTATCTATATATCGATATATGTATGTGTATCTATATCTATATATATATCTATATCTATATACGCATACACACACACACACATATATATATATATATATATATATATATATATATATAGATATATATAGATATATATAGATATACAGACACACGCCACACAGCAGTGGTATTAGATGTCTAGCTCAAAATATTTACTGCATTCAATGACTTCTAAGCAATATATCATATACTATATGGTTATAACAAAAGAAAAAATAGAGATTTATTATTCTGTAGCTTTTGTACTATAATTCACATTCACAAAGCATATGCTGTTATTTTGTGTGTGAACGGAAATTAAATTGATAACCTTAGATGTGTTTGGAAGTTACAAATTAAATAAATTCAGTACATTTTAGGGAAAAACATGGAGACGTGCAAAAAGCATAAATAAGTCAAATTAAATTCTATTATTTAAGCATTTTGTTTCAGTTTTGCGGAACTGCAAAGCTAAATTCGAAATTATATATCTTGTTAGAAAAGTAAAATTGAAGGTCTAACCTGTAAGCAGTATAACTGAATTTGTATACGGATGCTTATAACATATAGTAACATGAAAGAACAATAGGTTTGGATTACTACATATAGTACTTTAATAGTACACTTTAATAGTGGTAACCTCAGCAACTAACCAGTTGTTTAGTTGGATAACTGTTAGTCAGCTGAGACACCCAATCACAATACAACAAAAGAGGCTATGTGCCAGCAAATGCACAGTGATTATGGGGTTTATTTATGAATCATATATCCCAAAAATAATCAGGAAACGCATAATTATGGCAATTTTGATTCTAAGGATAATTTATCATCAACTGTCTGTTATGAGCCGCAGTGATATCTTCATCCTCCTAGAACTCGGTCACCTAATCTGGATGGACGTCAGGAATCTGTGATCGAAAAAATTCTCAATTCTAAAAAGGTCCAAGGCCATGTCCATTTTCTAGTTCAATGGAAAATCGTGGTTTGGAGGAACGGTCCTGGGTTCCACGGAAACGCCTTCATGCTGGCAAACTTATCAGGAGGTTTTTCAAACAATTTCCTAGGAAACCAGGGTGTCGGGGTTCCTTAGCCCCTCCTCAAGGCGGGGGGACTGTTATGAGCCACGGCGGCCGCAGTCACCATTGCGACTCACTCCCCTCTGTCCCTGACATCCCGTCCGTCTCCATGGCGACTGGGATGTCACTTCCGTTTTTCGGCCCTACCGTTGCTAGGGGAAACAGCTGGACGCCGATCTGTCAGATTATCGTGCCCCGGCAATACAGGGCAGCCGGGCGTGTGCGCTGGGACTTCTGTTAAGCCTGTGGGCTAATTAAGAATAATTACATTTATTAGGCCACACTTGGGGGGCTTATTATGTCATGAAGTTACCTGTCCCTGATTGGCTGTCTTGAGAATTTAAGGCAGGGAGGGCTTGGCCTCCCTGCCGGTTATAGCGTGGATACTGTCTGTTGCTGACCTGCTCCTGTCTTGTTCCTGTTTGTCCAAGTGTTCCTGTGGATACTCTGCCCCTCTGCTATTGGACCTCCTGTTGTGACCCTTAGCACTGTTTCTGAACTCTGCTTTTGTGCTGGTGACCCT
Source organism: Mixophyes fleayi (assembly GCF_038048845.1). NCBI lineage: Eukaryota > Metazoa > Chordata > Amphibia > Anura > Limnodynastidae > Mixophyes > Mixophyes fleayi. Next base: position 304,274,579 of record NC_134403.1, on the reverse strand, counting down.
GACCTTTTGGGGTGTTATTTGACTACCCTGTTTGCTTCGGACCCCTGACCTCAGCTTACATCTGACCATCTGTTACCATCTGTACAGCCTCCTCTGGCCCTGCCACTGCAGTGTTGTTAATAAACTTGCACTACGTCTAGAGTTAAGTCCTGGGGGCATCCGAGTACCTGTGAGTGCATAAAGCTCTACGGGAAAGGCGGCTGCTATAGGTGAAGACCTCTTCCACAAGTTCTGCAAGGTTATTATCAGACCGGCAGCCTAACACTGCCTAATCAAAGAAAGGCTGAACTCTGCCATCTACATAGTCCTGCATGGGAACGGCGTTTTCATGCAATTTATCAAGCTTCGAAAAGCTAACTATTTTTTTAAACTGTTTACTGGTGTCCAGCAATTCACTATGTTAAAGAGTAACTGCATATGGCCAAACTTTGATCAGTGCATGCACAGATGAAATACTAAGTAAAGGAAGCATTTTGCAGCTAAGGTAAGCGAGCTGGGGAAGACAACACTGCCATTTATTGGAGATGCTGTCCAGGCTGAGCATTTTTGATAAATTACTCTCTAAAAAAGTTCGTAAGACTGCGATATGTGGCAATAAGAAATTAAACTTAAATAGGAAAAAATGCAGAGATTGTTAATAGGCCCCTATGACGGACAATTATCATTATTATGAATATCAAATTTTTGGTCAGCAGGACTCATGGGATGAGCACACAAACTCCAAATAATAATATTGGGTAATATTCTAGTTGGAATCGAACCCATGGCCCCATCGCTGTGATGACAATGCTAACTCATCAGGGAAACAAAGAAGTCTGTTGCACAGACCAAACTTGAGTATACAGCAGGAACTTTTAAATGAGAATTACTTTCAAACAATATTGTATTTAAGAAAAATGATTTGGCTAAAATGTAAACAATTCGCTAAAACTTTATTTAGGTAGTCTAGCTGTGGCAAGTTGAAATTTGTACAAGTTAAGTTTTATTTCCTCCTTTTCCTTTATTAGCTGCAAATAACATTATGTTCGTACAACTACCCAATTTAACAGATTAAATTAATGTCTCAATTTCTCATGTTGGTAAAGATGGTCTATGATATTAAAGTCACTGTTACAATTGCTGTAATCATTAATTCCTCAATTTATGATACAATAACCTCATTTTAAGCTTCAAAGACAGAGATCAAAGCAATTAAGAAAGTTAAATCCTTCCTTCAAACAAAAAATGCAAACTATATGTACTAAATTGACCTACCTCAAAGTCAGGCTATGTTTACAGTCATGTAGGCTTCAATTCTACTCCCAAACATACTGTAAAGCCCTCCCCTTACAGGCCTCCCTTGCACCAGCCTCTTTCCTCTTCAGTCCATTTGCAATGCTGCAGCCTGTCTAATCTTCCTATCAGTCTAGATCTGCTTCCCCACTCTGCACTGACTCCCCCTCCATTACAGAATTCTTTTCAAGCACCTCACCCTCAACTGCAAAGACCTTTCAAACTAATCTGCTTCTTATGTCTCCAACCTCATCTCCGTTCATACGCCTTCCCACCCTCTATGCTCTCCAATAACCTCTGCCTTACCATCTATCAGGTTACCACATCTCACTCCTGCATTCAAGAATTCTTCTTTGCTACTCCCATCCCTGGAACAAACTTCCTCGTTCTACCAGGCTATCATTCTACACTAGGTTGGAAATCTTCAAGAGATCCTTTAAAACCCACTTGTTTAGGAAAGCCTACCCTTTCTCTGTCTAACATCTCCCTTGCCCTTCCCTTCCCCTTGACCCTTATTCACTATGGTGGTATACCTCACACTCATTCTTCCTCCGCCCCTTATACTACCTACTCTTGTTCATCTTTCCTTTCAGACTTTTAGTTCCCTTACCCTGACTCCCCTCTTTGTGTATCCTGTCAGTTTGCCCTTCCCTTTAGATGACAAGCTCCCGAAAGCAGGGCCCTCTAATTATCGTATCCTCCTCCTGTTACCTCTACCTTTGACTCCCCAGCCTCACTTTTCCATCTCTATACTTGGTCCCTGCCATTGGTTCTCCTCTTCTCTTTTGCCTTTGAATCTCCATCACTGCTCTAAACCTGTTAGTCCACCCTTAAAGCTGGACACAGGTTCAGCTTGCTTTAGTTCACTCCCCACCTTTACTACTTACCTTTCCTAGCTTCTACGTTTTCTAGAATTCACTTATAACTATTTGCTCTATGCACCTGTTCTCAAGTGAGTTGGTTTAAATTGCACTTTATTTTTGTACTGCTCTGTATGCTGTCTCTGTTATACAATATAAATAAAAATATATTATTAAATAATAATAATAATAATAATAATAAATAATAATAATACCCATATTAAGCCAGAAATGCCCGATCTGCACAGCTCTTTTCATAACAATGGTGCACTTCTCCCTACAGATACCAATAGACCCATACGTTCCCCATAAAAACAGGTGCACTTGCTTAAAAATAAGACCATATCTGCTGTATTTTATTGTATTATAGTAAATGATCTTATGGGGGGAATTCAATTCACAAGCAAGGCACTTCACACAGAAATTAATATTTCTGATAATATTAATATTCTTATTATCTGCATATTACATTACGGTGCTATCCACTTTTCATGCAGCATACATTCAAAATGCATTCATATTCACTGAATGAATGTGCTATAATGGTTTTCTGTTTTTCAATTAATTTTCTGACAAATGCACCCCACATGCATAATAACATAATTATATTACTTTTGTAAACCATTGCATTTATTTTTAATTACATAATATTTTTAGACATGATCCCCTGTATAGTGGGTAATTTATCTTCAGATATGCCAAAATAAATCACTGTAAGGGCAAGCGTGTAATAAACTGTATGTTTCAGGTTTGTTGCAAAAGAGAAAGTGACACATGAAAACATTCATACTGTATATATACATTTTATTATTGTCACAGAGGGAGGGAATATATTAGTGTCCAAAGTGACTATGCATGTTATTACTGAGTGGAATCTCCACAAAATGCTTCTGACTGGAAAATGACCAAAACATACCGTCATCCTCATGTAATTTATTTATTTTTAACCCACTTTTTATCTGCTCTCTGAAGTAGAAAGTATATATTTTAAGTCTACATCACACAAAGACAAAATCCATGTCAGTGGATATATATATATATATATATATATATATATATATATATATATATATATATAATATAAATGTCTAGTGGCGTGTGTTAGTCTGTCTGTGTGTGTGTGGAAAAAATAAAACCAAGCTGCAGCGCCACCTGCTGGGCGGAGTTATACACTTACCTACTAAATTCTTAGTGTGTGTGGAAAAAAAATTTCAGAAAGGGCTGAAATTTGGTATACTAAGATGTTTTTAATTTGTTAATTTAATTTGTTAATTGTTAAAAGTGTTTATAAAGATTTAAAAAATATATATATATATTTCTTGAAGGAGAAGTGACAGTTGGGAGTGGTTGGTGGTTGCCGGGGGTGACAGAGTGAGAGGAGTGTGATACTCAGGACCGCTGAGAGAGATCCCTGTGTCTGGATAGACATCTGGATAGATGTGGCGATGAAAATGAAGGATGAGGTGATGGAGAAGAATGATGAGGTGGTGACATGTGGACAAAACCACGTTAAAAAAGGGCGCTTACGTCGGGAAGTAACGCTCTTCCCCTGAGGAGGCCTGGGCTATGGCCCAAATGCATGACATATATATATAAAAATAGAAGATTGTGTAGGCTTGCTATTTTTCTGAATGGTGGATCGATTAATCTTCAGGCCATAAGACATACACTGTTGAAAAATATACTAGTCGACCCCTGGAAAGACATGTGGAAGTCAGCTCTGGTTTAATCTCTAGAAAGCAGGAGAAGACATTGGAAGGGACGGGAAGGCATGTGACCCCTTTGCCACTGTTTTAATGTAGTAATAATAATAGCTGGTTCCGAGAAATGGGCAGGGTTTATTTTGTTGATATGATAAGTATGTTGAACAGTTCCTGTGCCAGCTATAAACAGTAAAAATATAAAACTCAAAAGACTGGACAGGGGGCACTTACCCTTGTGTCCCATAGATTGTAAGCTTACGAGCAGGGCCCTCTTACCTCTCTATATGTATTACCCAGTATTGTTTTATTACTGTTTATTACCAATTGTAAAACACTACGGAATATGCTGGCGCTATATAAATAAATGTTAATGATGATTTGTCAGCTTTCCCTTGCTTTCTAATGATTACATCCCAGCAAAGCAAATCTGAATTGGATGCCTTTCTTATAACAGTAATGGACTTATTTACAATAAAACAAATATATACCAACTTGATTTTCCATCATTTTGGTACAAAACTAATTTCACCTATTTATCAAAGCTGTACACGATCATCATCAAAGGAGAACCGTATTTACAGGAATAGGTTGCACCAGCTCCCACTACTATTACCAGAAATCCTGCACTACTATTACCTTCATGATCTCCATTGCCTCAGACTAATGGTCTGTAGATTTGAACCTTGTGTACAGGTCTGTTTTTACCGTTTGTTATATTGCATCACTACCACTAGTGTACACATATTGTTAGTTCAAAATGTTTTATAGAGGCCACCAGCTATGGGTGTCTATACCTCTGACTAAGCAATATCAGTGCTGTAATTTGTTACAGACAGAAACAATGAGGTGAATAAGAAACAACAGCAAAATGAAGTGAGGAAAAGTAGAAAGAGGGTTTAGAGAAGGGGATGGGAATGAGAGAGGTTGGAGGCATGAGAAGTGTGGATGGTATTCCAGTAAAATGAAAGGAGGATATAGTGATGGATGGCACTATAGTACAGTCATGGCCAAAAGTTTTGAGAATGACACAAATATTATTTTTCACAAAGTCTGCTGCCTCAGATTTTATGATGACAATTTGCATATACTCTAGAATGTCAAATAGTATTCAGATGAATTGCAATTAACTTCAGTCCCACTTTGACATGACAATGAACTTTATCCCAAATAAAACATTTGCACTGCATTTCAGTCCTGCCACAAAAGGACCAGCTGGCATCAGGTAAGTGATTCTCTTGTTAACACAAGTGAGAGTTTTGATGAGGACAAGGCTAGAGATCACTATATAATGCTGATTGAGTTAGAATAACAGACTGGAAGCTTTAAAAGGAGAGTGGTGCTTGAAATCATTGTTGAAATCATGAATAAAGAATGTTGAAATCATGAATAAAGAATGGTACCAAAACATCCTCCAAGAGCAGCTTCTCCCAACCATCCAGGAACAGTTTGGTGATGAACAATGCCTTTTCCAGCATGATGGAGCACCTTGCCATAAGGCAAAAGTGGTAACTAAGTGGCTCGGGATTCAAAACATTGAAATTTTGGGTCCATGGCTTGGAAACTCCCCAGACCTTAATCCCATTGAGAACTTTGGTCAATTCTCAAGAGACGGGTGGACAAGCAAAAACACATTCTGACGAACTACAAGCATTGAATGGGCGACCATCAAGTCAGTATGTGACCCAGAAGTTGATTCACAGCATGCCAGGGCGAATTACAGAGGTCTTCAAAAAGAAGGGTCAACACTGCAAATATTGACTCTTTCTGCAAACTTAATGTAATTGTCAATAAAAGCCTTTGACACTTATGAAATGCTTGTAATTTTACTTAAGTATACCATAGCAACATTTGACAAAAAGGTCTAAAAACACTGAAGCAGCAAACTTTGTGAAAACCAATACTTGTGTCATTCTCAAAACTTTTGGCCATGACTGTAGGAATAGGGCAGGACCTAGGTAAGACAGTGGCAGAAGAACCAGTCATAGATGGAGTCACATAGATACACAGGGACTAATTCAGAGGGGAACACAAGTGGAACTTACAACTGAAAAAAATTACACACAACTGTATGTGTATGTATGCCATATTCAGAGTTGAGGATGTGTCCAGATCTGCTTGACAAGAGGCACAATCCTCAGACACTTATGTCCAACTTGTGAATAAGTAGAAAAACGTTTTATTTTATAGGTTATGAACACAATTGTTATAAAGCATTATTTAAACCAGAATAACCAACCTACTATCGCAGGAACAACTTCCTGATGTGCATACAAATAAATATTTTAAATTAATCTATGCATCAACACGCTCTGAAAATCCTAATCTATGTCTGTGCAACTAATAAAGTCTCAATAATTATCTACTATACATTGGCAAACCTCTCATTACGAGCGACTTGCTAGTTTGGGTGTTCATCATCATCATCTTACACCTGCCCATGAACACCCACAAACAAAACCGCTTTTTCAGCCATATTATACAACTATGTCCAAGTCTGAATCCATACACAATTACTCGAACGTGCGTTCAAGAGTTAAATGTGCCAAAAGTAGCAGGTCCGAATAGCTGTAGTTGCACATGTTCACTTTCTGAGCAGTGCAAAAAAATGCAAAGATACGCTATGCAAAACCGTGTACATTTTACTCTGAATCATAACCAAAAATATGTAAGTCCAGATTGGGACTATGACACCAGGAGGTGTTACTAGACAGCCAAGCTTAAAAAGACCAAAGTACCATTCAGTATAAATTAGAGCACCAAATGTCAGTAAGCTAATTAGGAGCACTTTAAACTAGAAAACAGAAAGCAGATGGTAATCCTTTATCTAGCAGTACAGTTCTGTGGCAAGCAATTTTGGCCTTTCTACATATCAGTTATTAAGAAGCTATTGGTCTAAGTAATTAAAATATATTGGCAATTTGCTAATTAGGGAAGTATTAGCATTTTTATACTACAAAGATATCCCTATACTAAATATCTCAACTTAACAAATCAATTATAATGTCTTTATAGCTGCCAGTTGGAATGGAAATAACTTTGTCACTTTATAATTACAAGAATGTAATTCATAATGTTATTAGAATCTGTCATTAATACTTAATGACTAAATTAATCATATAAACTTTAAGCGAAAGGGATTTAATTCACTTTTTCAAACTGCTGACCATTCCAAGAACATGTAAATATTTTTAAATTACTACATTCTTTCTTATCCACTATTTGTGTAATTTAATATGTACCCAAAGTAATGGATTATATTTATTATTGGTAGATATTCTGACATATATTTTGCAGCTTCACTAAAATGCCTGGGTAGATTTGGCCAAATTAGATGAAATAAGGTAATTGGTCTCGCACCCCCCCCCCCCCCCCCCAACCCGACTAGAAAAAAAATCCCCCCAACAACCCTAGCCGATAGGTGTTGAGATAATAAAATGCTTAAAGATAAATATCAGCAATTTTGCTATTGCTAGACAGACTTTCATTGTACTCTCTGTATTGCTTTAAACAGAAAAGAATGGGAGGATTTGGGTAAATAAATAATTTGTTTGTGAAAATAAAATAAAACAATATTAAGATCTAAGTGTACATTTCTGTTTATGCACTATATATACATAGAAGAGAAAAAATAACAAAATATGTAATAGATTTTGTATAATTATAACAATATATTATTTAGATATATTTTAATTATTGTGAGACTATATTTAAACTGAGATATAAGACAGTGTCAAGTAAACAGCAGCTATCACCTCTTGTCTTACTTATGCATATATATATATATATATATATATATATATATATATATATATATATATATAAAAGCAAGCAGACAGGGGAGCAGGAATGAGGATTTGAAGAGCTGCACAAGCTGAATACTTGTTGATTACGGACTACAACTGCTGTTCGAGTCATTTTAATGTATGCTGTTTTACAAGAGCTCTTCTGGTACGTGTACAAGATGTCTTTTAACTATTAAAGTATGATAATGCACTATGGAAGCACCCCTGTCTGCTTGATTTTTTAGATGCCTTGTATGTTGTATGCCCGTGGAGATCGGGTAAAAGAGGGGAAGACGCGCGGTCTACATGCAGCTAGTGCTACAAGGATTCTAGCCATATATGTAGATTGACCTGGCTGGACTGATACTCAATCTATATTCAAAGACTATTTTGAACTGTCTTTTGGCGCACTGTATAATTGTACTTCATATATATATATATATATATATATATATATATATATATATATATATATATATCTTAGTGGTTAGCACTTCTGCCTCACAGCACTGGGGTCATGAGTTCGATTCCCGACCATAGCCTTTTTTGTGTAGAGTTTGTATGTTCTCCCCGTGTTTGTGTTTGTTTCCTCCCACACTCCAATAACATACTGGTAGGTTAATTGACTGCTATTAAATTGCCCGTAGTCTGTCTCAGTCTGTGTGTGAGTGTATGTTAGGGGGTTTAGATTGTAAGCCCTAATGGGACTGATGTGAATGAGTTCTCTGTAAAGTGCTGCGAAATTAGTGGCGCTGTATAATTAAATAGATGATACTGGTGCCGGGTTCTTCATTCATTGCAATTGTTGGACATCGCTTTTTAAAACAGTCGTTATTATAAGTGCGTCGGGAATAACAGGTTTGTTCTCAATATGCTGGGGTAAATTTTGTCGGATTGTTCAGCATTGATATGCTGAATACCACCGAAATACATACATACATACATACAACATCTTCTTGCCCCTAGATTTTATCTCGGTATTAATATACTCTATGTGAACAGGACAAGTGACTTTCATTTTTCATTAATTTACATGGGAGAAAAAAAAATGATTAGTGATAAATGTATCCCTTTTACACCCAGCTTCATACTAATTCATTAATTAGTGAGGAGGAGTATTTTCTTTGTGCCTTATATATTGACATAGCATGGGGTGGGATGGTATAAAGCAGGGGTGGCAAAACTGTTTGTTGTTGGCACCTGGAGCACTGCTGACAGCAACAGTGTGTTTTTTTTTATTTTAAAATTGAGGCTACTGGCTGGCTGGGTAACACACTGTGGGTGTCAGCAGTGCTCCGGATGCCGACAGCCACAGATCTGACAGCTCGGCTGACTGACAGCAGACGGGTCATGTGACCTCCTCCTTCCCTAATGCAGGGAGTTTGTGTTATGACAGGCTATCCAATCAGGGAAGGAGGAGGAGGAGGTGTAGCCTGTAAAACTCTAAATCAAATTAATAATTGGTATGACCACCCTTTGCCTTCAAAACAGCATCAATTCTTTTACATACACTTACACACAGTTTTTGAAGGAACTCAGCAGGGAGGTTGTTGCATACATCTTGGAGAACAAACCACAGATCTTCTGTGGATGTAGGCTTGCTCATATTCTTCGGTCTCTTCATGTAATCCCAGACAAACTCGGTGATGTTGAGATCATGGCTCTATCATCACTTCTAGGACTCCATGTTCTTTGTTATGCTGAAAAAAGTTTTTAATGACAATGGCTGCATGTTTGGGGTCATTGTCCTGCTGCAGAATAAAGTTGGCGCCAATCAGATGCTTCCCTGATGGTAGAGCATGATGGTTAACTACCTGGCTGTATTTCTCAACATTGAGGACACCATTAATCCTGACCAAATCCCCAACTCCATTTCTTGAAATGCAGCCCCAAACTTGCAAGAAACCTCCACCATGTTTCACTGTTGCCTGCAGACACTCATTACTGTACTGCTCTCCAGTCCTTCGGCAAACAACCAGCCATCTGTTACAACCAAATATTTCATATATTTCAAATATTTGACTTATCAGTCCAGAGCACCTGCTGCCATTTTTCTACACCCCGGTAGCTATCTTTTCGTGCATAGTTTATTCTCTTGGCCTTGTTTCCACGTCGAAAGTATGGTTTTTTTGACTGCAATTCTTTCATGAAGACCACTTCTGGCTAGAGTCCCACTTTTTTTCCAGTTCTGAGCTGATGGCACTGCTGGACATCTTCAGATTTTGAAGGGAAGTAAGCATGATGTGTTTTTCATCTGATGCACTAAGTTTCCTTGGCCAACCACTGCGTTTACAGTCTTCAAAGTTGCCTGTTACTCTGTGCTTCTTCAAAAGAGCTTTAACAATACATCTTAAAACTCCAGTCTGCTTTGAAATCTTTGCCTAGGAGAGACCTTGCTGATGCAGTATAACTACCTTGTGTCTTGTTGCTGTGCTCAGTCTTGCCATGTTGCATGACCTGTGATGTGAAACGGTCATCCACAACCTCACTTTGCAGCAGAGTTAGGCTGTTCCTTACCCAGTTTTAAGCGTCCTACACAACTGTTTCTGTTTCAGTTAATGACTGTGCTTTAACCTACATATGAAAATGATCATTATTACCTATTTGGTATGATTGCTCAATCATACACCTGACTTTGTGCAAGTGAAATGATATTGTTTTGAAGGCAAAGGCTGGTCACACCAAATATTGATTTGAGTTAGATTTCTGTTCTGATCATCCACTTTGCATTTTGTTAATTGATACAAATCAACTATTAACACTTTTAGTTTTCCACACCCACTTAAAACTTTTGCACAGTGTATTATATATATATTTACACACATTAAATACATTACATTTGTATCAGTTATATTATATTACTTTCATATGATTACATACTCCTGTGACTCACTATTGCGCCACCTTTGAGGCAAATGCATTTTTATGTATTTTTGGATGTGTTGCCTGGTTAAAGTAGTGGAGGTTACAAACTGAGGCATTGAGGTGTAGTTGGATTAAGAACAGAGGTGTGAAGTGGGAGGGGGTTAAAAACAGAGGGTTTGGAGGCGATAGGGAATGAGGGCCCAGACACAAAACTATATTTTGGGCCTTACCCTAGTTCCACCACTGTTTGGACTGCGAGTCATCTACATCTACAGAGTCTACACGCCCATGATACCACTCATTTTAACAGTGCTATGTAACAAAATAAGTTAAAATACAGATATCGGTATCACCCCCATACAACTAACTTGACCTCTAAATGAATTGACTATTGTTGATTTCATTTTAAGTGTGAATAGATTGCAAGCAGTGGATACAGAAAATATGTATATTAGCAGAATTTTGCCATACTATGTACTAAGGGTGTGCGCCGGCCACTTTTGGTGTTTTGGGTTCTGGGTTCTGATTAGCTTGAGGTTTTGGGTTCTGATTTTTTTTGCCAAAACACCCCACGAAAGGTTTTGGTTCTGATTTTGGGTTCTGATTTTTTTTTTTAAAAAGCATAAAAAGTGCTAAAATCCATATTTTGGGTTTGTTTTCACTCCTACACTATTATTAAGCTCAAGAACATTAATTTCCACTAATTTCCAGTCTATTGTGAACACTCACACCTCACAATATTGTTTTTAGTCCAAAAGGTTGCACCGAGGTAACTGGATGACACGTGGCCCATCGTAGGTGGCTGTGTAGGCTTGAATGGCTTTTTTGCTGCTCCTCCATCTTCTGCAGCATATAGAGGGTGGAGTTCAAGCACGTCACTACCTCTTGCTTTAGTTGATGGCAGGGCAGGTTCATACTTTTTTGATGTAGCAGGAACAGTGAACGTAGTTTAATATCTGATACTAATATATTTATGCACTGCAGGAACAGTGAACGTACTTTAATATCTGATACTAATATTTATGCACTGCAGGAACAGTGAACATACTTTAATATCTGATACTGATATTTATGCACTGCAGGAACAGTGAACGTAGTTTAATATCTGACACTAATATTTCTGGACTGCCTATTGAAGGGGAATATCGACGGGATTTGGTACCGGGGACACAATACCTCCATCAACAGTCATGTAGTCCTTTGTTTGCCCTGAACCATTTGTCCACATGTTGGTGGTTAGGTGGACAGTGGGTACAACCGCATTTATCAGAGTACTGAGGACACTTTTTCGTACTTCTCTGTACATCCCGGGTATCGCCTGCCTAGTGAAGTGGAATCTCGACGGGATTTGGAACCGGGGACACAATACCTCCATCAACTGTCTAAATACCACTGCACAGATGGCGGACACCAGATGCACGTCTAACACCAACATAGCTGTTACGGCCGCATGTATCCGCTTTGCCATAGGAGTGGCACTGCAGTGGCAGACAGGATGGCAGTTTAAAAAACTAGGCCCCAAAGAGCACATAATGCCAAAAAAAGAGTTGCAAGATGGAATTGTCCTTGGGCCCTCCCACCCACCCTGATGTTGTTGAAATAGGACATGCGCACTTTAACAAACCAATCATTTCAGCGACAAGGCCTACAAAACTGTGGCTGAAATGATTGGTTTGTTTGGGCCCCCACACAAAAAAAGCTGTTCGTCTCTCCCTGTACAAACTAAACAGGCTCTACTGAGGCAAGATGTCGTCCTCATCCTCATCCTCTGATTCCTCGCCCCTTTCAGTGTGTACTTCCTCATCCTCACACATTATCAATTCGTCCCCACTGGACTCCACAACCACAGGTCCCTCTGTAGTCTCTGGAGGGCAGTGCTGTTCTTGATTGAGGAATTGATAATTCATTTTTATGAACATCATTTTTTTCAACGTTTTGTGGAAGCAACCTCCTTCGCCGCTCACTGACCAGGTTCCCCGCTGCACTAAAAACTCTTTCCGAGTACACACTGGAGGGGGGACAACTCAGGTAAAATAGAGCCAGTTTGTACATGGGCTTCCAAACTGGCTTTTTTTCCTGCCAGTAAGAATAAGGACTGTCTGACATGTTTACTTGGATGGTGTCAGCAAAGTAATCCTCCATTTTTTCAATTGTGACAGCATCCAATGCAGCGACAGTAGACATGTCTGCAATGGTTGGCAGGTCCTTCAGTCCGGACCAGATGTTCTCAGGATCCCCGCCAGCGGGTCTTTTAGGAAAACTGAGCTTTTTCCTCGCAGCCACCGGTGTTGAAGTAACTGGAGGAGCTGTTGGCATGTCACTGTCCTCTTCAGAAGACAATCTCCTGAACAACAGGTCTTTGCACCTCTGTAGACTTGTGTCCACCGGAAACAGAGACACAACATACGCTTTAAACCGAGGATCCAGCACGGTGGCCAGAATGTATTCCTCTGCTTTAAAAGAGTGACCACCCTCGGATCATGGCAAAGCGTACGAAGGGCTTCATTCACAAGAGCTACATGCTTTGTTGAATCAAAATGCTTTACCAGCTCCTCCCTCACTTTCTCCAGCTGCTTCTGCAACAGCCTGATCAGGGGAATCATCTGACTCAAGCTGGCAGTGTCGGAACTGACTTCTCGTGTGGCAAGTTCAAACGGCTGGAGAATCTTGCACAACACGGAAATCAGTCTTCAATGCGCTTGACTAAGGCGCATCCCCACTCCTTTTCCTATGTCGTAGGTGGCTGTGTAGGCTTGAATGGCCTTTTACTGCTCCTCCATCCTATGCAGCATATAGAGGGTGGAGTTCCAGCGCGTCACAACCTCTTGTTTGAGGTGATGGCAGGGCAGGTTCAGCCTTTTTTGATGTTGCTCGAGTCTGCGGTAGGCACTGGCAGAATGCCAAAAGTGTCCAGCAATTTTGCATTAACGGTGTGGGCAAAACATGGGACGTGCTGGAAATTGCCCATATGTAATGCCCGCACAATGTAACTGGCGTTGTCTGACACCACAAATCCCCAGGAAAGTCTAAGTGGGGAAAGCCACTGCGAGATTATTTCCCTCAGTTTCTCTAAGAGGTTGTCAGCGTTGTGCCTCTTATTAAAACCGGTGATACACAACATTGCCTGCCTTGGAACGATCAGCCGTTGTGGAGATGCTGCTACTAATGCAGCTGCTGCTGTTGCTGCGGAAGGAGATGCATCTAACCAGTGGGCTGTCACAGTCATGTAGTCCTTCATTTGCCCTGAACCATTTGTCCACATGTCGGTGGTTAGGTGGACAGTGGGTACAACCACATTTATCAGAGTACTGAGGACACTTTTTCGTACTTCTTTGTACATCCCGGGTATCGCCTGCCTAGTGAAGTGGAATCTCGACGGGATTTGGAACCGGGGACACAATACCTCCATCAACCGTCTAAATCCCACTCCACTGATGGCGGACACCGGACGCACGTCTAACACCAACATAGCTGTTACAGCTGCAGTTATCCGCTTTGCAATAGGGTGACTACTGTCGTAGTTTGTGGTCATGGCAAACGACTGTTGGACGGTCAACTGTTTGGTGAAAGACATAGCATTCTTGCGACTTCCCCTCTGGGAAGATGACCGACTACCAGCAGCAACAGCAGCAGCGGCAGTACTAGGCGTACCTCTGCAGGATTCCTTGGATGAATCCCGTATTGAAGAGGACTCAGTCTGGCTGGTGACATGGCCTGCAGGACTAAATCTGATGGAGATCGTGGAGGAAGTTGACGAGGAGGGTGTTGGTGGTGTGTATCCAACAGGACCAAGGGATTTAGGTGTCCCTGGACTGCTGACGGTCCTAGCCACAGGTCCTGAACTAAACACTGAATTATGAAGGTTCTTCAGGTGACGTATAAGGGAGGATGTCCCTAGGTGGCCAAGATCCTTACCCCTGCTTATTTGAGCTTTACATAAGCTACATATGGCCATACATTTGTTGTCCGGATTGGGATAAAAATAACTCCAGACAGAAGAGGTGGATTTTTTGGTCTTCTGACCAGGCATGACGATGGGCTTTTTCATCCCATGGACAACAACTGTTTCCCCCCCTGGTGACTCATTTATGATAACCACATCAGCATCCTCCTAGTCAAGTTCCTCCTCAGCGCCAGCTACATCAATATCCTCCTCCCGGTGTAAAACATTCACACCTTCATTAGCCAAATCTGTAACTGGACTGTGGGTGATCCTTCCAGCATATGCAGAGGGCGTGCTGCAAATGGTGGAAGGAGCCACCTCTTCCCGTACAGTGATGGGAAGGTCAGGCTTCGCAACCACCAACACCCTTGGACTCGCCTTGGGGTTTTGTGATGACATCTCTCTAGAAGGCAGAGTTGTTTGCTGTGTTGTTGCTGACAGCATAACTCTCTTAAATTTTTTAGAGGGGTGGGGAGGAGGAGGGCTTAGATCCTTGGGTGAAGTTGAACCACTAGTCATGAACATGGGCCAGGGCCTAAGCCGTTCCTTGCCACTCCGTGTCGTAAATGGCATATTGGCAAGTTTACGTTTCTCCTCAGATGATTTGAATTTTCTTTTTTACTAATTGTAGTGAACTTTGGATTTTTGGATTTTACATGCCCTACTAGGAGATTGGGCATCGCCCTTGGCAGACGACGTTGATGGCATTTCATCGTCTATGTCATGACTAGTGGCAGCAGCTTCAGCATTAGGAGGAAGTGGGTCTTGATCTTTCCCTACTTTATCCTCCAAAGTTTTGTACTCCATTATATGCAGCACAAGAGAGCGTACCCCTAAACCACACACACCTTGGGACTGCAGAAACAGTGGACGTAGTAATATATATTGCAGTTCCTATTTTTTGGACTGCAGAAACAGTGAACGTAGTAATATAGATTGCAGTTCCTATTTTTTTGGACTGCAGAAACAGTGAATGTAGTAATATAGATTGCAGTTCCTATTCTTTGGGACTGCAGAAACAGTGAACGTAGTAATATAGATTGCAGTTCCTACTTTTTGGACTGCAGAAACAGTGAACGTAGTAATATAGATTGCAGTTCCTATTTTTTGGACTGCAGAAACAGTGAACGTAGAAATATAGATTGCAGTTCCTATTTTTTGGACTGCTGAAACAGTGAACGTAGTAATATAGATTGCAGTTCCTATTTTTTTGGACTGCAGAAACAGTGAATGTAGTAATATAGATTGCAGTTCCTATTTTTTGGACTGTAGAAACAGTGAACGTAGTAATATAGATTGCAGTTCCTATTTTTTGGACAGCAGAAACAGTGAACGTAGTAATATAGATTGCAGTTCCTATTTTTTTGGACTGCAGAAACAGTGAACGTAATAATATAGATTGCAGTTCCTATTCTTTGGGACTGCAGAAAAAGTGAACGTAGTAATATAGATTGCAGTTCCTATTTTTTGGACTGCAGAAACAGTGAACGTAGGTATTGCAGTACTAATATTTTAGGACTGCAATAATATATTGCTCTAGAATTTTTTTCTACTTTTTAAATTATTTTTTAATATTTTTTTTAATTTTTTTTGTATAATTTTTTTTTATTTTTTTTTGGAGTTTTTAATAATTAGAAAATTACTATGGAATTAGCACAAAAATGCACAGGACTAAAGCACCACTGGACTCAGCAGGACAGAGCACAGGACAAAAGGACCACTGGACTCAGCAAGGACAGAGCATTGGACACAAGCATAAAGCACCACTGGACTGATCACGCAGGACCACCACTACCCTACAACTTTTCTCTTTCCTGATGTCAGGCGAAATGAAGATGGCGGCCGCAAGCTGAGAATTTATGACATCCGAGTCTCGCGAGATCCGACACGAGACTTGGATGTCATAGCCTCGTTTCGGATCTTTTTGCCGGGCGGAAGTTCCCGAACAGTGCTCGGATCCCATCGGATCCGCACTGTTCGGGTGGGCTCTGATTAGCCTATGTACAATAAGACACTGTCCTGCAGGGAAAACCTGATCTGCACAATTCCGAAGCATTTGGTAAAATAATTATTACAGCTAATCACTTGTGACACCTTATTTACCTTGTTACATTAAGTCCGCTTAGTAATACAGACAAAAGAAATAGATAAGTTTCCTAAAAATATGCCAGTTTAAATTTGATGTGATTAGCAGATTTGATGAAAATACACTATAGTTGTTAATCACAAATTGTTTAATTCTCCATAAATAATGGTTTTGTAAAATTACTATGGATATACTTTTAAGAGCACATAAAAAAAACACAAAACGGTACTTTAATGTAAATAAAATCAAGTTGCTATCCAATGTATTAAAAAAACCACTAAATGTACTATACATTAAAATCTGCTTATTGTTCCCTAAGTACACTTCATCGGGCAATTCATGCATATAAACTAGACACGTGTTTAAACTATTAATGAAAGATCGACTGGCCGGGCAGCGACTATTAACAGCCATATTGTCATTTTAAAAGATTTGTTTTTTTGTACACACTGAAACGACATATGTGGTCCCTGTAGCGATATCTCCAAGAAATTTAAATAATGGGCCAAGCATGTTTATTAAGAACCACCCAAAAACTCTTAAAAAGGAGAAGAAAACATGTCTTCCTCATTCATTCTGTAACACATACTTGATTACAGTGCACATTCGTTCGCAACCGCACAGCAGCATATTCTTTTACTTTTATGGATACTGTTGAAGAACAGAAAGCCACTGTTCTTTTGCTACTCACTATGGCAAGAAAACTGCAAGTACAGACCCGAAGGGAAAGAAGGAGAAAGAATCGGTCTTGTTGGACCAAGGAGTGGTTCCAGAGGAGAGACTCATTCTCTCATATGTCCCTGCTGCAGGAGATACAGGACAACAACCCTGATGACTTCAGGAATTTCCTGCGAATTAATGAACCAACATTCCAGGAACGGCTCTGGTTGCAGCATTGAGATTTTCGGCCACAGGAAGGACACTGGCAGATCTCAAATACAGTACAGCAATGTCATCTCAAGCTCTGTGTGTTATAAAGTAAAACTGGCCAAGAAAAATAAATAAATTATATATATATATATATATATATATATATACACACACACACACACACACACACATTATACATTTATTATGTCTAAAAAAAACTACCCCCTGGATGTGTGTGGCGCATAAGATCAGAACACATGCACATTGTTACGAGCCAAGGCAGTGCCCAGCCGCCGCGACTCACTCACCCGCGTCCCGGCCGTCGCCATGGCGACCGGGACGTCATTTCCGGCCATAACCCGGCCGTTGCCGGGGCAACCAACAGACGCTTCAGAGCTGCGCCCCGGCAATAGGAGGAAGCCGGGCGCAGCGATTCTACAGCCTGTGGGCTAATTAATAGGGGCAGATCATAGGAGGCAATTACAGGCATTAGCCTGCAACTGTGCAGGCCAGGGGCAAGCCCTGATTGGCTCTATTAGTGACTGCTCTATTAACCTGCAGGAGTGTGTTCAACCTGTGATTGGTTCAGCTGGGTATTTAAGGCAATGAGGTCTGCTGCCTCATTGCCGGTTATAGCTTCTGTGCTCCAGTCTGCTGACCTGCTTGTTCCAGTTCCTGTATCCTGTATCCTACGTTTGTCTTCCCGTGTATGACCCTTGGCTTCGTATTGGACTTCGCTTGTGTTTCCTGTGACCCTGATCCTTGGCTTGTTTACCCGTTCTGCTACTTTGCCTGTGACCTCTGACCTCAGCTTGTTCATCATTACTGTTACCTGCTGCCGGCCTTTGACCTCTGCGTGGACCTGACTCTTCTTGCCTGGGTTCTCCCCAGCCGGTACACACTTCACGACCCTCTGTCAGTCTGCAGCCCAGTCTGTCCCCACCATCAGGGGCTCCAGTGAACACCTGACTGGCAGAGTAGACTCCGGGTTGTGTTGTGCCGGCTGGAGGGGTTCCTAACATTATAACCGGCCCACTCACGGAGACAAGATTAGGATGGATGCAAGTGGATCCACACCGTCTCCGGCACAAACCCTAGCAGGCCATGTTGAGTCTTTGTATCAGATGATGCAGGGATTGGCTGAGCGTATGTCTGTTCAAGAAGAAGCCACAAAAGCTTCACAATCTCCTCCAGATCCCATCTGTGAGCCCAAAATGAATTTACCGGATCGGTTCTCCGGAAATAGAACCTTGTTTCGGAACTTCAGGGAGAGCTGCAAGCTCTATTTTCGGATGAGACCCCGCTCCTCCGGTTCAGAGCAGCAACGAGTTGGGATTATTATTTCCCTTCTACAGGGTGACCCCCAGTCTTGGGCGTTTTCTTTGCCACAGACCAGTCCGGCCATGCAGTCCGTAGACTCCTTCTTTGAGGCATTGGGTTTACTGTATGATGACCCGGATCGAGTGGCCTCCGCGGAAGCTCACCTACGGTCCTTGAAACAAGGCAGACGGTCGGCAGAAGAATACTGCGCGGAATTCCGTAGATGGTCACCTGACAGTGGATGGAACGACCCTGCCTTACGTAGTCAGTTCCGTGTCGGCCTATCTGAACAGATTAAAGATTCGCTAGTGCAATACCCGTCTCCTAGCTCTCTGGAGGATCTGATGCACCTCTCCATTAAAATTGACAGGAGATATAAAGAGCGGAAAACTGAAAAGGAAACGTCATCACCTCCATCCGCCTTCGTTCCTATCTCCCAGGATGGTGAGGAACCAATGCAATTGGGAGCATACCGTCTTTCCTCTGAGGAGAGAGACAGGAGACGGTCACAAGGCTTATGTTTATATTGTGGCGCAAGAGGCCACTTCTCCCGTTCTTGCCCAAACAAGTCGGGAAACGGGCATGCCTAAGGAACGAGGGGAGAGTTCACTTAGGTCTACAAATTGTCTCCCAGAAAAATGCACTATTGGTCCCTGCACAGCTCACGTTCAGTGCTCGTTCTACGAAACTATCAGCCTTCATTGACAGTGGAGCTGCTGGCAACTTCCTTGACATCGAGTTTGCCCGCTCTGCTGGGATTCCACGGATTAAACTCCAATCTGCCATTACGGTATGTGGCTTAGATGGTAGTCCGTTGCCAGGAGGCAAGATTACTTGGGAGACCCCACCACTACAGTTGAACGTTGGCGCTCTCCATTCGGAATCCATAGTCTTACATCTTATCGAATGTCCATCGGTTCCTTTAATTCTGGGCCACCCTTGGCTATCCTGCCATAACCCCGTCATGGATTGGGCAAAAGGAGAAATTGTCCAGTGGAGCCCCTATTGTACACAGTCTTGCTTGACACTACCTCTACGTATTATTCAGTCTATTCCGGAGCAGCTCCCTTCTCAGTATCATGACTACTGGGATGTTTTCTCCAAAAAGGCTGCTGACACACTACCACCGCACCGCAATTTCGACTGTGCCATTGAGCTCATTCCGGGCTCTAAGTTACCCAAGGGACGCTTGTATCCTCTCTCCGGTCCAGAGACCAAATCCATGCAGGAGTATATTGACGAAAACTTGGAGAAGGGCTTCATCAGGCCATCCAAGTCCCCAGTAGGAGCAGGGTGTTTCTTTGTACCCAAGAAGGACGGTGGACTCAGACCCTGTATCGACTATCGAGGGCTGAACCTTATTACGGTTAAGAACACCTACCCCCTTCCCCTCATCTCCGTTCTTTTTGATCAATTAAGAGGAGCCACTATCTTCACAAAAATTGATCTTCGTGGAGCCTATAATCTCATACGTATTAGAGCAGGTGATGAGTGGAAGACGGCGTTCAACACGCTCTCGGGCCATTACGAATACCTGGTCATGCCGTTTGGCCTGAGTAATGCTCCTGCCGTATTTCAGGATTTGATTAATGAGGTGTTACGTGAGTTCCTGGGACACTTTGTTGTTGTCTACCTTGATGACATCCTCATATATTCAAAATCGTTGTCTGTGCACCAGGGTCATGTCAGACAAATCCTACAGAAATTACGGGAACATCACCTCTACGCTAAACTCGAGAAATGCGAGTTCGAGGTCCAGATGGTATCCTTCCTCGGTTATCTAATCTCCTCAGAAGGTTTCTCCATGGACCCAACCAAGGTCCAAGCAATTCTGGATTGGATTCAACCGAATAACCTCAAGGCGGTCCAGAGATTCCTGGGATTCGCCAATTACTACAGGAGGTTTATTGGCGGCTTTGCTGATATCGTGGCTCCTATTGTCACCTTGACCCGCAAAGGAGGTGATCCAACTGTTTGGTCACAACAGGCAATAAATGCATTCAAAACCCTGAAGAAAGCTTTTGTGTCTGCTCAGGTTCTCAGACATCCGGATCCTAGGGTACCGTTTGTTCTTGAGGTAGATGCTTCTGACGTCGGTGCTGGGGCTGTCTTGTCACAAAAAGACCCCCAGACCCACCGCTTACATCCATGTGCCTTTTTTTCCCGTCAGTTCTCATCAGCGGAAACCAACTATGACGTGGGAAACCGAGAATTGCTGGCAATTAAATGGGCCTTTGAGGAATGGCGACACTGGTTGGAAGGCGCTGCACACCAGATCTCCGTTATAACGGATCATAAGAACTTACAGTATATACAGTCAGCCAAACGTCTGAACCCCCGACAGGCTCGGTGGTCGCTGTTCTTCACTCGGTTCAACTTTATTATCACCTATCGTCCTGGTTCCAAAAATATTCAAGCGGACGCCCTGTCTAGAAGTTTCCTGGCACATCATGCTCCGGTCACCTGCTCAGAGCCTATTGTTCCTGTGTCTATGATTCATGCCGGATTAACTCAAGATTTGAGCTGTACCTTACAAAGGTTCCAGAGGTTGGCTCCTGATAACACTCCGGCAGGATGTTTGTTTGTCCCAGTTCATTTAAGGAAGACAGTCCTTGCTGAGGCACACAACAGTCGGACTGCTGGGCATCCTGGAGTCTACAAAACACTGGAAATCCTTTCCCGTACTGTATGGTGGCCGTCTCTGTCTGCTGACGTCAAGAGTCACGTCCGGTCCTGTGAAGTTTGTGCCAGGAACAAAGTTCCCAGGACTCGCCCGGTAGGTCAGTTAGTTCCGTTGGCCGCCCCTGGTAAACCTTGGACACATCTGTCCATGGACTTTATAGTCGATCTGCCACCCTCTGCGGGACACAATACCATTTGGGTCGTGGTAGACCGGTTCAGCAAGATGGCACATTTCATTCCACTCACTAGGCTGCCTACTGCTCGAGATTTGGCAGTTTTGTTCATTCAACACATTTTCCGCCTCCATGGACTCCCTACAGACATCGTCTCCGATCGGGGTTCCCAGTTCATAGCGCAGTTCTGGAGATCATTCTGTACCCTTCTGGGAATCAAGGTCAGTTTATCATCTGCATACCACCCTCAGTCAAATGGGCAGACTGAAAGGGTTAACCAGTCCTTGGAGAAGTTCTTGCGATGCTACATATCGGAGTTCCATGACAACTGGTCCTCCTTGTTGCCCTGGGCAGAATTTGCCTGTAACAACTCCTGTCACTCATCCACGAAAACCTCTCCGTTCTTTTGCAATTATGGTTTCCACCCCAGATCTAACTCTTTGTATTCACTCCAGTCCGTTGGTATCCAGGAGATCCGTTCCACTGCCAGGGATCTCAGAGTTGTCTGGAAGAAAGTACATTCATCTTTAAAACAAGCCTCACTTGTTGCAAA
This sequence comes from Mixophyes fleayi, assembly GCF_038048845.1. Taxonomy (NCBI): domain Eukaryota; kingdom Metazoa; phylum Chordata; class Amphibia; order Anura; family Limnodynastidae; genus Mixophyes; species Mixophyes fleayi. The sequence continues at coordinate 304,252,470 of NC_134403.1, read as the reverse complement.
AAAAATTTCGGACCGACACCGTACCCCCTGCTCCCTTAAGGTTGGCCAGAAAGTCTGGCTGTCTACAAAAAATATCAGGCTCAGACAACCTTGCAAGAAATTGGGCCCTAAGTTCATCGGGCCGTTTCTTATCATCAAGCAGGTGAACTCCGTCGCATTTAGGTTAAAAATTCCAGGCTCGTTAAGAATTCCAAACACCTTTCATTGTTCTCTATTGAAGCCAGTGCTTTATCCTGGTCAAGCCCAGTCTTCAAGTGTGCCTGGGAGAGGTTCCAGTGGGCCACAAAAATTCGTGATTCAAAAGGTCCTTGATTCTAAAAATGTTCAAGGACAGGTGCATTTCCTTATACAATGGAGGAATCGCGGATTAGAAGAGCGATCTTGGGTTCCGCGGAGACAACTCCATGCCCCAAAGAAACTGAAGGAGTTCTTCAAAAAATTCCCTAGGAAACCAGGATGTCGGGGTCCCTCGACCCCTCCTCAAGGGGGGGGTACTGTTACGAGTCACGGCAGTGCCCAGCCGCCGCGACTCACTCACCCGCGTCCCGGCCGTCGCCATGGCGACCGGGACGTCATTTCCGGCCATAACCCGGCCGTTGCCGGGGCAACCAACAGACGCTTCAGAGCTGCGTCCCGGCAATAGGAGGAAGCCGGGCGCAGCGATTCTACAGCCTGTGGGCTAATTAATAGGGGCAGATCATAGGAGGCAATTACAGGCATTAGCCTGCAACTGTGCAGGCCAGGGGCAAGCCCTGATTGGCTCTATTAGTGACTGCTCTATTAACCTGCAGGAGTGTGTTCAACCTGTGATTGGTTCAGCTGGGTATTTAAGGCAATGAGGTCTGCTGCCTCATTGCCGGTTATAGCTTCTGTGCTCCAGTCTGCTGACCTGCTTGTTCCAGTTCCTGTATCCTGTATCCTACGTTTGTCTTCCCGTGTATGACCCTTGGCTTCGTATTGGACTTCGCTTGTGTTTCCTGTGACCCTGATCCTTGGCTTGTTTACCCGTTCTGCTACTTTGCCTGTGACCTCTGACCTCAGCTTGTTCATCATTACTGTTACCTGCTGCCGGCCTTTGACCTCTGCGTGGACCTGACTCTTCTTGCCTGGGTTCTCCCCAGCCGGTACACACTTCACGACCCTCTGTCAGTCTGCAGCCCAGTCTGTCCCCACCATCAGGGGCTCCAGTGAACACCTGACTGGCAGAGTAGACTCCGGGTTGTGTTGTGCCGGCTGGAGGGGTTCCTAACACACATATACATTTTTGCATTCAAAATACCTTAACCACATACTCAATAAGTACTCAGATCGTCATAATCACTTGATGCTGGTCCCTAGAAAAGGAGAGAGATATATACTCAGGATAAAACTATTAAGTATATATACTCAAAAGGATCCAAAAACATACATAGGTCCAACATACATCAGAGCTCAAAGACGCCAAAGTTTGTATATTGAGACCTACTCCTACACCAGTCTCTGATTAAAACAACAATGGAGAGAGCAATATTTAATCAATTCAATATTCTTAATAGAGCCATGTATAGAATCAGATATTGTTCAATTCTATACTATCATTGAGGCCATATGGTGATAACATTTTGAGTCTAAAGATCCAGTAGGCCTCACGTTTACAGTGTAAATTAACCCTGTCCCTTCCTCTCTTGGTGGTGTCAATCTGTTCAATCGCTCTGACTTTTAGGCCTTCTAGTTTACCCTTCTGGCAAAGGTTTACATGTGCAGATAAGCTATGTGTTTTAACATTCTTCAAAACATTACGCCGATGCTCTTGCAAGCATACCCCACAGATCATATTGTACACCCCACATATTGAGTGCCGCATTTACAATTAACTAAATAGATGCCAAACACCGATTGGCAATCTGAAACCTTCTCAATGATTTGTAAGCATTTACAGAACACAGATGTACTCCTAACTCTACATGAGCCCCGTAATTACCAGAGGGTTGCCAGACCAATTTCCTGTTTATACAGTGTGTTGATTTCCCAGGAATAACTTTTTTGAAAATGTCTTTGGCTATCCATGCAAATGCTATACTATTTGTTCCAGGGCAGATAGTTTTTTTTTTAGTATACTAGAATAAATATTGCTTGATTTCATTGGCCTTCTATAGAAAAAAGGTAAAGTAGCAAATAACATTCTCTACAGTTATTCCAATAGTTATTTGCAATTACTGTATCCCCAGATGTTGAATACGAAATGTAATCAGCCAGATGATGCCAAATATGTCAACATTACTCAATACATGACATGGGTAAAGGACCCAGAAACACTATAAACTGTATAGTTTAATTGCCTATGGTATTCAGCCACAAATGTTTATGATATGTGTAAAGGATGATACAGATAGGAGTGGCAGATAAAAACTGAGGGCATGGCATGATTTGTCATGGATATTTTCATGTCTTGTAACTTGCTGCTTCCGCACTGCAGACACAAGGTTTCATTTGCACATTAAATTGCTCACTAGTTACCCAGGTTCCCTTATGGGAAGTAAGTAGGCTGGGGATGGGCAAAAGACCCTCTTAAGAAGACATCTATAAATGTCCTTTCAGGGATCACAGAAGTTTGGGAGGACATCTAAAAATATACTTTTGTGTTTGAACATTTCTGTACAATCACATAAATATGTAATTAATGTGCGTGCATAAGTAAAAAAATAAACACATTCCAATTTTGATCTGACAGAGCAGAAATACACTTCAGTGCATGTACAAAATAGGATTTATAGACTTGAAGAGGCTGAAGCTGAGTTGAACACATATGCATTAAAAAATACATTTCCAAAATGCTGCAAGTATAAATATCATATTTGCACCCATATACTAAGCTAGACATATCTCATGATGATACCAGCTCTCCACCAGTTGCAAATGCGCTAGTTTTACTTCAAACCTACTTACAACCAGATACACTTACACCGATTCAGGTCACAAGCATAAGACATATTTTGTAACATATGTTTTTATACCAAATACACATTTGTTATTAAGTTTTAATTACATTAAAAAAGCCCCTGTAATACAGCATGTATAATATTTTTTCTTGTGAGCAAATGAAGGTAACAAAAAATATTTGAGCAGCCCAGTGGCTTAGTGGTTAGCACTTCTGCCTCACAACACTGGGGTCACTGAGTGTGATTTCCCAACCATGGCCTTATCTGTGTGGAGCTTATATGTTCTCCCTGTGTCTGCGTGGGTTTCCTCCCACACTACAAAAATATACTGGTAGGTTAATTGGCTGCTATTAAATTTCCCTTAGTCTCTCTCGGTCTGTGTGTGTGTATGTTAGAGGATTTAGATTGTAAGCTCCAATGGGGCAGGGACTGATGTCAGTGAGTTCTCTGTACAGCACTGCGAAATTAGTGGCACCTACTCGAGTTAGCCAAGTACATTTGATTTTATTAAATAGATGGGCACCCACACATATCTTTATTCTTAACAATTTGATAGAAAATAATTAGAAAAAATTATCGGATTGCAACATGTGGTCAGCTAGGGGCCTGATTCATTAAGGAAAGGAAAGCAAAAAATAGGATTAACTTTGCACCTTGGCAAAACCATGTTAAATTGAAGGGGGAGGTAAATTTAAAATGTGGGAACAGATTTATATTTGGGTTTGGACATGTCCTAGATTCAACTATAAATTTCAGCGTTAAAATAAAGCTTTCAAGTATGTGTGTGCTACATGAAAAAACAGCCAGTATTTAACTTATGTACAAAATAATTTACTAATTCGTGCCCTTTAAATTCTAACATGGTTTGTCAAGGAGAAAAGTTACTCTTTTTTATGCCTTACTTCCGTAATGAATGAGACCCTAGATGTGTGGCCAGTTTAATGATACTAGTATGGGATTTATCATTTATGTATTTATAGGTTTTGAATTGAGATTAGTTAATGTAATGTGTACTAAAATATATAATTCAGTACACTAAAATAAATAAGTTACATGTTACAAGATATTTACAGTTCAGAGAGAGAAAGTGTTAAAGATATAAAAACTACTTAGGTTTGCTTTCCACGTGTTTTTCTTATCAAATGTATCAGATTTCAGACTGTAATATCCTGAATTCCAAATGAAACACTCCAAATTAAAGCTCTTTCTTTCAAGGGACATCGACTTCCAGCTCCCTTTATAAACATAATTGAATTCTGTAAGCAGCATGGCCATACAATATGCTACTGAGTGAAAGGAACCCAGATGTGGAGCTGATCAGATTGAGGGAACAGAATAATACAAAACAATAAGATGATTCAGTATTCCAGAGAATATAAGCCACCTTTGCCTTGACTCCCTTGTGTGCTGCATCGTATCATTTTGATATGCTGTTGACGCACTTCCCAAACGTTACACGTTCAGTGTGGCGTACATCAACTGCCTCAATTACACTCTTACATTTAAGGTAGTATTAGATTAAAAATAACCTTATCAGTACACACTGCCTATTTACAAAAATAAATTGTATTCATAAAGCACCAACATATCCCGTAGGGCTGGACATAAGAGGGCAAACATTTAAATAAACATACAGATATAGCAGTTCGTGAGGGAAAACTGGCAAGTTTATATTTTAGAGAAACACAATGCCAAATATGCTCTTATAGGGAAAAGTCAGAATAGACTGTGATATTTCACCATGAACACTCTAACAAACTGTGAAAATCACAATATACATTTGCTCAACAGATAATAGTCTGGTACAGTGCTACAGTGTTCTCCCCAGAAAAATGTTGCCAGCCGGGTGGCATTAAGAAGTAGCCGGATGGGGGTAGTTGTAATACTTTGCAATAATATTGAAAAATGTTGGAGGCTATTGCCCACACCTGCCAAGACTGGTCAGACTGGTGGTCAGAGGTCTAACACACACTGCTGGCTGTAGTGCTCACATAGTGGCTGTTATAACAGGAGAAACAATGGTTTATTCTATTATAATAGGACTCAGTCGGACTCCAAGAGCTGGGTGGAAAGTAAAAACAGCCGGGTGGAGCACCCGGGAAATAGTTGCTGGGGAGAACACTGAACTATATGCTCATAGATATCTATATTTGTTTAAACTTGTCAGCACCCCACACTTAGTGATGAGAATCGTGGACAATAATCTGCAAGAAATGCAGTACAGGAACGGTGTGCAGACACCTTTTTCAGATGTGCCTTATTTTGAGTTACACAGATCTTTAAACACATTATCTATGGGATGTAGTGCCTACATAAACCAGGTGCAAGTTTTGGAGCTTATGGTAGTGAATGTTGCATCTTTGCTCAGAAAACATCTATAGGTTAGATATAAGGTTACATATATGTCGACATTGTGTATAATTCAAAATACAGACATAGAAAGGCAACTCTGAATCAGGCCCTAAGTATAATTAGGAGTCTGGGTAGTTAATAAAATAAGTGAAGACACTGATGTACAGGTCCCAACAAAAAGGAATGGAATGGTAGCCATTTAGGAAATGTATATTCCCTTTGATTATGTATAAAGTGACTCAAAGCTAGAGATGAGCCAAATTTTCAAAACTGTTCTGCAAAATTGTTCTGTTGCGCTGCATTTGGCTGCAAAATTTCCATATTTCACTGGCAGAATTAGAGCTTATGTGTTTCTAGTCCTACCATAACCACAACACACAGCAGAATTAATTGACCTTCATGATCATAGCTCAATTCATAAACTAAGAATTCTGTGAAATGCAAATGTACAAAAGCAGTGCAGAATGGCATTCAGCAGGATGGAAAAGCAAAACTGGAACTCGAAAATTGTAGCACCGGAACTTTGCGGCTCTGCAAAATGGCCATTTCCACCACAAAACTTCATTTAAGCTAAATTTTCTCACAATTTAACGATTTACACTTGAAACCTTTTATTTTAATAATCCATCTATGTTGCCTCCTGTGAAAGCTAAATTGTGGTGAATTGCAGTGAAATTGCAGCCGTGCAAAATTTTGTGGCCAAATGCTGAATGAAGCGATTATTTGGTGGACAGTTTTGAAAATTTCACTCATCTCTAAAATAAAAAGGTCTATTCTGACACTACCAGTTCCATCATAATTGTATACACAAATAAATACATAGGGACTGATGTTGATACCAGTTTGTGTAGCATAAAATATGAATATTGGTTCTGCACATGCCCAGAAAACAGGCCGCACGCATATGCATGTTTAAAGATTGCTAGAATCTGCTAGAATCTGAAACTTGCACCTGCTTGCTACTGGAAATGCAAGAAAGGGGGTCTGACATGGCCTCCATAAGGGGTGAGTGCTGTAAGGGCTTGTTCATGTCATTGCTAACAGATGCAGATCCACACAGAGATATATGCCTGTCAAAGCTGTATCCATTGCAGGTGCCTGAGGGCAGGTGCAAATACTCGCTGATAATGAAGATGGTGGCCAGCGCTAGCTAGTAGCTTCTGATTGGCTAATTACGAATTCACTGCTAAAGCTGATAAAAGTGTTTTTCATTGCTTTTCTAAAGAATTTTATGGGCTTATTTTAGCGAGTTTTATTTTATTCATACATAAAAAGGAAAGACAGACCTGCTGCATTCGAGTTTTTTTTATTTCATTCAATTCTAATAGTGAATTCATATTTTATTTCATAAACACATTATAGAGCAGTTTCCTCTTTCACCATTTCACAAAACGTACTCTCTTGTCTGAGTTTTTCTACAGTAAGGAAGGCAGTGAAACTAAAAGGTCATTCTGCTTGATACAGTTAACAACAATGCTTCAGTTTCCAGAATTCTTCTTACCAATGAGATATAATTTCTCTAGCCAGTAAGTGTAGCCAGCTGGAAAATAATAAATATCACCTATAAAATAGCTCCATTCTGGTTCCAACTGGTACAAGTATTAAATGTATTTATCATACAGTTGTATTCACACTGAAGGTATATAATAAAAAGAAAATTTTCTTTGAAATTTGCCATATAAGCTGATTTAGATAAAAGAGGTAATTTAGTAAACTCATCAACATGTGCTTGCGGTAAAAATTACTTCTTCTATGTTGGAGAGTCCTACAGGTTTACTTGCATGTCAAAATAGCATATCCAATTGGTGTTAATAAGAGCACTATTTATTAAGCTTAGAAAAGATATATCTCTTGGGAAAATGGGCATTTCCCGATCTAAGAAAAACTACCACCAGAAGTGGGCTTTTAGTTCCATTGCACATATGCACCAAGGCTGGTCTGGCTGTGACAGATGTTAGCCTTATGATTGGCACCACCTTGTAGTGCAATTTTATTGTTCTTGTGTTTTGCCTGTACCTTTGACCTGGACGTTGTTAGTGTTGTTGTGATTAACATGGCTACTGTCAACTAGCATTCTGTGTCTGTCCTTGATACATGTATCCAAGACGCCAAGCTTAGCAGTAAGAATTCTTTTACCACTGCCAGACAGCATCGCCGGGCAGCTCAGTATCACTCAGCTGCTCCAGTGACAATTTCAATAAGCAGTGATAGTAAAACAATCCAATCGCCATTTATTCATAAATAGACCCGTTGATGTTACAAGTTGTGGCAAACTTAGCTTGTGCCCTGTGCAAATGTGTGCCAAATATGGTGGAGATACAAGCCAACATTATAGATGTAAACGGGATTAGTTTTACCTCCTTCTTCTGAGGAGTTATGGATTAGCTGACTTTATCTATGGGAAAGGCATTAAACTAAATGCATACATTGGGCAAGATGCATGTAGCTGCGCACAAGACAAATAAAACTAATAATGGAAAGTTACCTGTAAAATATTGACACATGCTTACATGGGGTGTACGTAGGAATTTGAGCATCCTGGTTATGTTATTGATTTTAACTCTTCATATTTTTTGAATTTTTAGGATTTTGTGATTCTATTGAAATCTTACCTTGCCTTTGCTAACTTCTCCTCCTCCTAACCATTTCCAATCTAATATTCCCATCTCTCCTGTAAATGTTTTATTTGTATTCTTCTTATGCATGTTTACCATGTCTCTAATCCTATAAAACTAAATAAAAATTAATATATGACAAAAAAAGAAAAGAAAATTGAGCACTGATAGAAAACTTTTAAAGGGTCTCAGGGTTTCTAAGGAGAGATGGCAGGAAAGCTCCAGTAAATACAGCACTTGCCATTTCCCCTGGGTGGGTCGGTTAACAATACTATCATGGAGCGGTTCTGTAGTGTGTTTTATCAATCGTTTGAGTCTGCTATGGAGATGGTTAAAGGTTTTGGTTGGGGGGCCTTGCTGGCAAAGGTGGCTTTCAAATTGCGCTTTTCATGACCTTCCACTGCACCCTTAGTTGTTCCCGTTCATGGGAAGTTGTCTGATGGCTTCTATGTGGATAAATGCCTCCCCATGGGATGTGCCATAACCTGCTCGTTTTCAAATGCTTCAGTTCCTTCCTGCATTGGTGTGTTGAAGCAGGAACAGGTCATTGCAGCATTCCCATTACTTGGATGATTATTTTCTAATGGTGGAGACCGGTCAGTCCGTGACATGCTCAGACACCTAGTTTTCTGTTACTGCGCTGTTTTGTTTGCTGGGGGTTCTTTTTACCAGTGATAAAACAAAAGGTCCACAACCTGTCTGTCGTATTTAGGCATCGAAATTGAAACTAGAGATATTCACTGACCCCCGTGTTTTGGTTTTGGCAAAACCGCCCTCGTGTGCTTTGGTTTTGGTTCTGTATATTTTTAAATATTGCTATAATATGCCATAATTACATAACTTTGCTTCTTTTTTTGTTTCTACATTATTATTAACCTCAACAGCCCTAATTTTCCGCCATGTGCAGTCATCTTTGACCACCTCACAGGTCACAATATTTCATGCACTTTCGGCCAAAGACTGCAGCAAGCTGACTTGATGCTAAGCAACAGAGCAATGACACAAACACACGGCAGTAAACATTGCCACACAGCAGTGGCAGAAAAGAAATGTGGTGCAAGATGAAATTCTCCTTGGGACCTCCCACCCATATGTTAAAAAGGTTTAACAAACTCACACAGAAACAGGGAGGGGTAGCAGGTACAGTTTAATAATCCAAGCACTTCAGCGACAAGGAGTGCCATTTTTGTGGCTGAAGTGCATGGTTTGTTTGGGCCGCCAAAAAACAAGCTAACAATGGGCTTAAGGCAGCTAAGCTAACAGTGCTGTCATTGAACTGTAAGACTGCAGCAAGAGGCTGGTTAGAGCAATGGCACAAACACACAGCAGTTTATATCACATCTAGGAAACACTGCCTGTGCCACACAGCAGAGTCAGAAAAAAAAGTGGTGCAAGATAGAATTCTCCTTGGGCCTTCCGACCCACCCTTATGTTGGATCTGAAAAAGGACATGCACACTTTCACAAACCAAGCACTTCAGCGACCATGATTGCCACGTTTGTGGCTGAAGTGCATGGTATGTTTAGGCCCCCCACAAAACAAGCTAACAATGGGCTTCAGGCAGCTAAGCTAACAGTGTTGTCAATGAACTCTACAGTGCCAAGATGTTGTTGTCATCATCTTCAGCCTTATCCTCAACCTCATCAGTGTGTACATTATCCTGACACAGTATTAATTTATCTCTGCTGGAATCCACCATTACAGAAGTCTCTGTACTGTGATGCAATTGCCAGTAAAGGCCTCCTTCATAGAATTTGTAGTACATTTTGATGAACATCTTCTTTTCCACATTTTTAGAAAGTATCCTCTACACCGATCGCTGACAAGGTTCCCGGATGTGCTGAAAACTCTTTCAGATCACACACTGAAGGGTGGGCAGCTTAGGTATTGCAAAGCGAGTTTGTACATGGGTCTCCAAATTGCCTTTTTTTTCCCCAGTATGTAAAGGGACTGTCTTATGTGTCTATTTCTATGCTGTCGCTAAAATAATAGTCCACCATTTTTTGGATATTGATAGTAGGATCAGGTGGAGCTATGGTAGAGGTGCCAAGATTTGTGGCCAATTCTTTTAGACCAGATGTCAAAATGTTGTGCTGACTCATCTGTATGATCCCTGGATCTCTTGGAAATGCTTAGTTTTTTCCTAGCAGCAGTAGACTGAGAAACTAAAGGAGGAGATGTCATTGCGTCACACACCATTTGAGCTGTCAACTTGCTCACCAGAAGCTCATTGCATCTCTTGCGATCTTGGACAATTGGAAATAAAGAGAAGACATAGCTCTTAAACCTAGGATCAAGCACAGTCGCCAAAATGTAGTGATCCGATTTCAAGTTGTTGATGACTCTTGGATCCTGGCAAAGCGAATAAAGTACTTGATCTACAAGTCTGACATACTTAGCATACTTGCTTTGTTTCATCTCCTTCAATTTCTCAAGCTGCTTTTCCAAAAGACTAATCAAGGGAATCACTTGGCTCAAGTTAGCAGTGTCTGAACTCACATCACAGGTGACTACTTTGAATGAATTCAGCACCTTGCACAACATGGAAAGTGTTCTCCACTGTGCTGGACTAAAATACATTCTCCCTCCTTTCCCAACGTCATGGCTTGTTGAGTAAGCATGGATGGCTTTTCGCTGTTCCTGAATCCACCATCACTGAAGTCTCTGATGTAATCTTCGGTAATGACCTTCCTCGTAAAATTCGTAGTTCATTTTACAGCAGAGCTGTCACAATTTTTGGGCAATTATTTTAGACCAGACCAAATGTCAAAAATGTTGTGCTGACTCATCTGCATCCCCACTGGGTGTCTTGGGAAAGCTAAGTTTTTTCTTAGCAGCAGTTGCCAGAGAAACTGAAGGAGCATATATCGTCATGTCACGCATCACTTGAGCAGACAACTTGCTCATCAGAAGCTCATTGCATCTCTTGTGTTCTTGGACCGTTGGAAATAAAGAGAAGACATAGCTCTTAAACCTAGGATCAAGCACAGTCACCAAAATGTAGTGATCCAATTTCAAGATGTTGGATCCTGGCAAAGCGAATAAAGTACTTGATCTACAAGTCCAACATAGTTAGCAGAATTGCTTTGTTTCATCCCCTCCTTCAATTTCTCCAGCTGCTTTTTCAAAAGTCTAATTAGGGGAATCACTTTACTGAAGCTAACAGTGTTTGAACTCACGTCACAGGTGACTACTTTGAGTGTTTTCAGCACCTTGCACAATACGAAAGTATTCTCCACTGCGCTGGACTAAAGTACATTCACCCTCAAATTCTATTCTTCTTGCAGCTGCTGCAATCTTCTACATGCTGTTGCAGAATGCCAAAAATGACCAGAAATATTTCGGGACACAGACAGCATCTCCTGCATGTCACTATCATTTTTTAAAATGCTGATAACCATCATATTCAAAACCCCCAACCCTTACACTCTCCTTTTGGTTGTACACAACCGATTTCCTACTCATCTACTGAGGGGTGGGCAAAAAGTTGCTGTACCCTGGCCCCAAATTCCTCTTGGCGGCCCTGTTAGGTAGGACTGTTGATACCCATGTTATAAATTACTAATGCAACAATTTTCCGGGGGGGCATAGAAATAATTTTAATGTTAATCTGATTGCTATTTCCATTGCTACCAGGTCCCCTATATTTCCCCAGAAAAAAATAATGCAGAAGGGAAGGTAGCCATTTTGCCAGTTGAACCAATATTCATGACAAGTTAGTTTATCAATCCACCAGCAACTTTGTTATCATGGAGCCATATCCACTCACAATGCAAAGGACAGAATTAACGCTAAATAGATCCCCAAATAAAAAGTCATCTTTGATATAGATTGATCTACAAAACTAGAGTTAGTGGTTGCATTCTCTTTTTTGCCATCAAATTTGTACTATCATATTTCATTACAACATGATGTTCTGTATCAGAGTCCCCAAATAAAAAAAAAAAAAGTAAAAACGCTCTAAAATAAGAAACGTTTAAATAAAGTCTACAGAAATGCAGTTTATGTACAGCATGTATAATTGTCTCTCCAGGGATTGTGAAGGAAAAGGTCAATGCATGTCTTGTGTTCCGTTGCTTCTTGCCTAGTGATCTGATAAAGGATGTATGTCAGCTAACGTCAAACACTCAGCACAGCTCAACACAAGAAAGCACAAATTTACAGCATCTGCCCATTTGTCAAAAGATACCGGGGACAGCTTTGTTCTTTATTCCGTGTGTCACTCTAGGGCATGTGTTGTTCTTCCTTTTTTTATATTTTATCATCAGGTGCCCACTGAACAATGGAATTTCCATTATGGTATCTTTGTATACTTCGAAAGCCAGCAAGAACAATAAGTGACTTTTTTTTTTTTTTCTTCACAATCAGATAAACATCTTTTGGCTAAATGACTAAAAAACAAAACATTCTCACACAACTAAAAATGCTATAGAAACTGTGCACCCTGGAATTACAGGTAGCGGCAAAAACATGACCATTTTATTTACCTCCTATATTGTTACTGCAGTCCATATAAACAACCATGTACATAGAAATCTTCAGGTGCTCTGTGTGAGATCTGCCCAGAGCATATTTTGCCTTTTAATTCATATTTGGCGACAGAAATGTTTCATTTTACTTATTGAGGAATGTGAAAATACAATAGTAGGTAGGCACATTCATCATGTCTGCCCATTTGCTTAACTGTGTTAAGAACATGACTGTTTGCTTGGATGTTTAATCTTTAATTATGCTTATCCCAATAATCTGTAAAAATTGTAATTGCAGTCATTTGTAAAAACCTTACGAGTTTTAGGCTCTGTGCAAATGTATTTCTCCTGCTGGTGCTGCACTGCTTTTTAAAATTGGTGCCTGAAATTTGAGCAGAAGGTGTAGTACAGGAAGGAATCATTGATCCCTATAGAGACACACAGTGTTATACTATAATGAATGATCATGGATGGCTGGACATACAATGTGCTCTACTTTCTCCAGTCCATGATGCATTAAGGCATAGCACTTGGCTGCATGCACCACAATTCTGTTTACTTTCCCCACAAGCTCTGTTTACCTTTTCTAAAACCAAACAGTTAAATTACACCTATGTGCACAAACCTGTTGGCTTTACAAAATCTCTGTAAGCATGCTCCAGACATAAGCTCTTTCTAACATCACTCCTTACTATGCTCCTTCCATACTTCAGTGCATGGCCTCTTGTTCCAGCACTCCCATTTTTAGAAATATAATTTGAATATAGAATTTAAAATAATAAAAATTGTCATGACTATTTTATTCGGTTGCAGTCACATTTCTGACACAATCACAATGCTGAAATTAAAAGACCTATGCCGGCAGATAGCTGCCGAACCTGCCAGCATTGGTCTTTTAATGTCGGCATTGTTATTTTCGACAAACACACTGCCAACATTTTCAACCTGTCCCCAGAATGGAAGTGTCGGCATTTACCTGCCGACATTTTCACGTCGACAGTTTAAATGCAGACATTTCGTTGGTCGGCATTTAGTACCCAACCCATTTAATTTGTGGGTTGATTTTGTTATGCAATTGTATTATTTTCCATCTACATTCTGTACTCAAATATTTAAATACTGTATGTCTGATATGCAGGGTAAAGTCGATAGCTTCGACAGATGCTAATATAGTGTCCGAACTCTACCAGTTCTAATTGTGCCTAGACACTTACTACTAAGAACACAGGGACATATTTATCAAAATGCAGTGATGAGTATGATTTTCTATTGCTGCTTCTTGCCAGGTAGCTGAGTGATATAAGGTTGTCTCAGGATACAGGCCCCCAATGATAAGAGTTGAGAGTGAAGTGGTCAAATATTGACAAAGTAAAGGACCTAGCACAGTCTCATGTTAACATGGAATATAAAGAGCTCAGTTCTTCAGTTAACAAACAATATATGTGTTTGACGAGCTTCTAGTGCCTAATCTTATTATTTAGCTCGAGGAGAACAGGTAAAAGCATCATACATGCACAGCAGGTTATTTATTAAGCAGCAGGACAAGTTGTTGACTTTATAAAAAAAAAAAAAACACTGTGGAGACAAAATGCTGCTTACAGAACATTGTTTAAAAAATAATATTCTTTCTATATACACATAATACATATTATTATGTTGCATAATCTAGAGCTACCCCACCACTTAGTCTGGTTTCACAATAAGGTATCATAGCCTGGAAGCAATCCATTATTTTTCATTGCTGCTACTTTCCCATCATATGGCATATAAGGCATGCTGTCAACACTATAAATCATAAGGACATTTTAATACAGAGAAAATGGCTTTGTCCTATGCCGTCAGAACAAGGATACACTGCTGAGAGCAAGTGTGAAAAGGATTAGCATGAGCACCATGACAAAACCATAGGAATGAATTCAATCTGACAAGACTTGATTGTTCGTGTAGACAAGCACTACTGACAGATTCTTATATATGCCATACGTCCTGGTTATTTCATAATGTACACTAATATTCATAATGTGCAGTAGCAATGCCACCCAATCTTTTAAATCTTATTTGCTACGTATTTCATGTGATATTATACTCTAGAACCCCAGTCTATAACATGTAATAGGTAGTGATTCGTTGAAAGATATAACAAGTATATTTGTAAAATAACAACTACTATAAAACAAGTAAAAGGTCAAGTAAATCCTGAAATTCTATAGTTTGAAAATAAACTGTGATATTCAGTCATAATATAAAAAAAAAATAGGCCATGCCAAAGAACTGTGGGTATGGTTTGCTGATGTACAGTATGGATGATTTTATCCAGCCTTTGAGCATTATTAGATTGTTACTTCAAAGAATGATAAATCAACACACAGAATGCACTACAATGAACAATATAAATACAAAGGACAATCTAACACTCAATATACTATTCAGAGGGCTTACTGGTGATAGATAAATAATACAGAAAACATTCTAGTGATGTCTATACAATAAATAGTGCATTCTAGAGAGTCAAAAAAACTAGACAAAACTATAAAACAATCTACTGACCACTAAACAATGCATGCACTATTCTGTAGACCACTTCACAATGAAAACTAGGTCATACTTGCCAACTTTTAAATGTTACTCTCTGATAGATCTAGGTGGAGAGGTGGATGTGCAAGGAGGGCTTGTGGCTCGGTGGATAGCGTCATTTTTGTCCCCGTCCCCATGATGCACTAGTGTCATTTTACCTCGAGAATCGCATCATGGAGACTCTAAATCCTGCCCACTTCACTAGGAAGTAGGAAACATAGAAAAGTGATAGATGTAGTATCACCATTAAATATATCAAATGTTCTCAATACTCATGTTCAAAAGTCACTCTTGATATTAGCTCAGAGTTTAACATTTATAGAGAGCATTAATATTCAAACTCTCCAAATTTAAGACCACATAAAATAGTACATTCACTACCAACAAATCAATTTTAGTAACATAACATAAATGTACCAGATTTAATATAAAATGGTCTTATTGTCTTAATTGTTTGAGTTGCAAATTAATAATTATCTGTTTATGAGGGATAGCATCACACTCAAAGAATGTAATAAATATCAGTCGTTCTAAATCAATAAACGAGGAGAACCTTTAGGCACACAAAAACTGCATACAGATTGTATTATGATGTAGACTTTTCCCAAGAATTAATTAGATCCAGATACTTGAGTCTCGTATTAGTAGTACCGCTAGTGAGAGGAAAGGAAATTACTTCCAAACAAGAGTGTAAAGCAGTCCACCTCAAATGTAAATTTCAATAAACAAGGTACCGGAATTAGATTGTTCCACTCTGGTAGGTAAAATAATGCATGTCATATAATCCCCGCAGTAATGTTTTGTAATAATACTATACTACAATTTGAACTCCTGGATCCACAGTCCTGGGCTGTTTTAAATGAGAATTCTTCCGTTCATTGAAGTGGCTCCCATCTTCTTCACATCCTACTCCTAAGCGTGGGAGAATAGAAGCCAGGTGCTCCTGGCTCTATAATCAATGAACCAACCTCTCCAGTGAGTATCCCTTTGAGTTTGTAACTAACTCCCACTGCTTCAAGATTGAAAATATTGTGTTGCTGTTAATATCTGTAGATCACTATGTGATATCTGTGGTCACTTGCTAAATAGTGATTTCCTCAGAAGAGTCATGGTTTGTTGGGCAACCCGGGATTTGCCAAGAGGAGCAAATCTATATATTGTGCTTTGACTGCAGCACGACCCACACATCCCACAGATTACACCAGATTTGTATGGATGTCATAACCAGATGTCTATGGCGTGACATATCGAGCATTTAATTACACTGCAAGCTGGGGTAAATTGTCCATTTATTGGAAGCCATGGATTCTGTCCCTAATAATGATTGCTGACCAAGAAATATGCTGGATGATATCCCCTATTTGTTGCAACCTACCTTGTGTCTTTCAACTACTAGACCAATTTTCTGCTAATCTACAATTAATGTGCAAGGCAATGTTAATAACCTTGCACATTCATTAGTTTTCCAGCAAGACAATCAGATCAGACAATGGAATGGAGTCACTGTATACCAGAATGCCCTCCCTAATTGGACACAAAATGTATTTCGATTTTATGGGCAAATGAAGCTGACAACAAATGTGTGAGCCCTTGGGGGAGAATAAAGGCAAATAGATTAATAGGTTGTAATAGAATCCTTATTATTCTTTCCCCTACATATTTGATTACCACTTGCTCAAACATTAGTTTTCTGCTCCAGGTTCTTTTGGACTGTAATTGTGGTTCATTAATATTGTTTCTTAACATCTTAGACCTGTCTAGTTTTAGTGTTTGTAGGAATCTGAGACATTTTTACTTAGATTAGGCAAGGGAGGTTTGAAGGCAGAGGTTTAATCATCTTTGATAATGTTCTTCTTATCCATAGAAGTTTGAAGCACAGTGTCTGAGATTGTAATACTTTTTAATACAAAGGAAGACAAAGGCTTTATGAAACAGTTTTCACTGAAAAAAATGTTACACTAATAAATATAGTTTCATAACCATTAATCACCAAGAAGGAGTTTTGTTACTTTACAAATTTGTATCTTTCCAAGTTCTGAGCACATAAAGCTGACGTGGAAATATCACGGGAATAGGAAAGGTTCAAGAGAAATATGACATTGTCATTGAGATTTTCCATAACATACCTAATCTTATTTATAAACAGACATAGTCCGATAGAAAAGTTATGACTTACATCAAGAAATGAAAACCTATTATATAAGTGATAATATTACAAATTAATAGTATATTACCATGATATCATATAGAAGAATATGTTCTTTGAAAAGATAATTATGTGCTTAAGTAGTGGATAATGAATGTGTCAATCATCTTATTTCCCCTATACGCAGCAAAAATGATTGCCGTTGGAAGCATAAATCAAATTCAAATAGTATTTAAAAATTTTAAAATATCTTCAATATATAAAAATAAGATGTGCAAAATTCATCTCAACAACTAAATTGACATACATATATTAATAAACATATTTTATATAAAGAAGTTCAATTCAGATAAATCCACAGGAGCAAGTCAGATAATATTAGAAAGTTTCAACTTTCTTCTGAAATAAGCTGAAAAGTGTAATGAAGACCAGACGTGGTACCCAAAAACCAATATGAAGGAGATATATAGTGCTCACTGTAAATTATAAGCAGATTGTTTGTGAAATTATTAATGTGCCACTCACCTTATTATTTTGGTAGGAAATCAGTTAAAGCACAATTAAAGTTGTCATATTCCTCTAGGTTTTCTATATGTAGAGACTTACCCTTATTAGAGTTATTCCAGCAAGGAGAATGTAGGTAGAGGTCAGGAAGTTGCTCAGAAACTCTCCCCCTTCATGCTTAGGTTTAGGAATCAGGCTACTCATAGCCATAACATGATGCTCTTAGGAGACTGAAGCTTAATCCCAGGAACTAAGACAGGCATGTACTCTCACTCCAACAGCAAAGTAGGAAGAGTTCTGCCCACAACTCCAGACTGTATCCTCCCTCCATTTTGTTGCCTCTCAAAAATTGGTTCTGAGGTTGCTTTATTATAGGCACACGCTGATTGTACAGCACTGAGTAATAAGTAGAACTATATAAAAAAAGAACTCTCTAAAAGTCAGCGAGCTTAACAATGTCTGTTCCTAAAAATCATAGTGTAAAATTACAGATATTATAACTTACTGAACTATATTTCTCTACATCTTTTCTTTGCTACCACAGTTTCCTATGTTTCTACACATGGTGTGCTGAAGTCTTTTATTATAATGCCCAGTGCCATAGAGACAGTGGGTATACAGAATCATTGAACATTGACATTCTGCTACCTGTAATCAGGCCTCTAACATCTCCCTTTACCGTTTACCTTTTCTTGCATATTACATCCCATTTTCCAGTATCAAAAATTCTCTCAGTCTACCTCTGCTAAGTTGGGGTCTCAAGGAGGGTGAGATTTTTGTAAGCTATAAGATATAGAGGCCAATTTATCATGCACTAATGAGAAAGGGTCATTTTAGTATTGCGGCTATTTAGTAAAATCCTAACGCTGGAGAAATCAATGACTTCCCTAACATTTACATAGTTAACACTGAATAGCGCCTTCCCCATAGATCTCTATGGGAACAGGGAAATGTCCCAATTTATCAAGCAATGAAAAGCTTAGCTCTTATCACTAATCGTAAAACTCTAACGATATCTCATGATGCTGTCAAACCTATAGAACAAAATGTAATGTCACCAAGAACTTATGTGATAATAAAGTTTTTAGGAAAGGTATTTATTTTATTGTCATATTTATGCACAACTTGAAGACTAATTTCCCTTTTTTATCTTATTAATATTTTTCAAAGGTTTGCATTTTAAAAAATATTGTTTGCCCAATTAAATGTCTTTATTCATGGAGTTAAACTAATACATCCCTGAGAATCACATTCAGTGATAGAATGTAATCATATGATCTCATGAGACTGATTTCTGACAGAGGACCATCTGTGCAGTTCTGCTCAGGTTCACAAAAAAATCTTTGTTTTTCATTATTGAAATGAATTTATAATGCATGTCATAATATTCCGCAAGGATTTTGTTCAAATATTTTATTGTGCTCCTAAGACTTCAGAGCAGTATGATGAGAAGCGAGCTTGCCTTATTGTGTGACAAACACTATTTGCTTGGTACAGAAAAGTGATACAACCAGCATCTGGGCAAAGAGCCAAGCAATAAAGTGAATTGATCTTTGAGTGCATATAAATCAAGTTTGTAACTATTGAACACTTAATCAGAGTGGGAAAATGTCTAGTCAATGTCACTAAACCACAGAGATGACCACTTTTAAATAATAACAAAGTTCAAATACACTAGCCATTTATAAACAGTTATAAACAGCTCTCTCCTACCATCTACATTCAAAAGCAGAAATTGTGAAGTCCAGGAATAAATGATTGCATTTACGTACTAAAAACAAAATTGATTAGTTGGTGTTCGCCCCCATTCATTCCCCTCATCTCTAACCTTAATTAAATGGCCCCAGGGTGGAACTGAATTAATGTGCTCTATAGCAAAATATGAGTAGGGGTTTAATGCTGCTTTAAAGAGAACAGAGCAGGGGCCCCCTCTGAGCATGCGTGGCTGCTCAGAAATTACCACTGCTTTGCCCTTTTCAGGGCAGAGCAGGGGTCTCTGGGAGGATGGGATTTTGTAAACTATAAGATATACAGAGTACTATTTATTATGCCTGTTTATTGCAGTACTTAATAAATAGTCAAAATAATCATCATTTACCAAGAAAAACCCAGATAACTAATAATAGCCCGACATAGACGGTACACTGGTAAATTCGGTGGTGCTCAGTATGTGGGGTTGCTAAGCAGGCAAGTTGGTTCTTATGTTATTACGCCACAGAAAGTACAGCGACAGCTTAGTGCATCTGTTCAGGTTGGTAATATGATTGTTTGTATGTTTATCCCTGATGAAAGCTAAAACATTGTTTAAAAAGCCAAAACACTGCTAGATTGTAAGCTTGTGAGCAGGGTTCTCTTACCTCTCTGTCTGTATGTATTACCCAGTATTGTCTTATTAATGTTTGTTCCCAATTGTAAAACGCTACGGAATTTGCTGGCGCTATATAAATAAATGTTGACGATGATGACAGTGATCATTGGGAGTAGTTTAAGAATTTGAGAAGGGGGATCAGTGCTGTAGAAGGAGGTGTGCAATTAGTTGTTAGGTGCACACACTAAAACATATGAAGTCACCTACAGCAATTAATGTCCCTCCCTTTCAAACTTCTCATCGCAAAACACTGCCAGATGCAGCAATCAGCATGTAAAGTGGTAAATGTAAGCCAAGAAGGTTGGTTAGTATTAGATTGCATTTGGACTTCTTTACCTGTTTCCCTATAGGAGAGGCGAGACAAATAAGCCTCTTTGCCACAATATATATACATATATACATACATACATACACACACACATATATACATATACACACACACACACACACACACACATATATATATATATATATATATATATATATATATATATATATATATATATATATACACATACACACACACATATGTACATACACACACACACATATATATATATACACACACGCATCTAATATATATAAGCCTAGTGGCGTGTGTTAGTCTGTGTGTGAAAAAAACAACAACAAGCTGCAGCGCCACCTGCTGGGCGGAGTTATACACTGACCTACTAAATTCTTAGCATTATCTAATATATAAAAGTAAAAGCCTAGCGGCGTGTGTTAGTGTGTGTGAGTTGAGGGCTCAAACTCATTTTTGTGAGGTAATTTTACCTCATGAACACACATGTGTAGCGGCGTGTGTTAGTGTGTGTGTGTGTGTGTGGAAAAAACAATTTTCTCAGAGAGGGCTCATCCAATTGACCTGAAATTTGGTATACTGACATTATTTGACAAAAAAATTAGAATAGTGAAGTCAGTTAACTTCCATTATCCCCCCTTCCCCCGTGGGAGGGGTAGTAAAGGCTAAATTTACGAGTTGAGGGGTCAAACTCATTTTCGTGAGGTAATTTTACCTCATGAACACACATTAAAAAGGGAGCTTGCGTCGGGAAGTAACGCTCCTCCCCTGAGGAGGCCTGGGCTAGGCCCAAATGCATGACAAGAACCTTTTTAAGACCTTAAGTAGCTTGATTTGACTAGAATGCATGAGTACCATGCACGGGTTAACTTGTATATATATATATATATTAGGGATGTGCACCGGCGACTTTTGAGGTCTCGTGTTTTGTGTTTTGGATCCGGATTTTCGTTATTTTTGAGGTTCGGATTTGTCTCGCAAAACACTTGACGAAAGGTCTCGGTTCGGATTTAAGGTTTTGGATTCGGATTTTTTTTGAAAAAAACATAAAAAGTTTAAAAATCAAGTTTTTGGGCTTATTTTCACTCCTAGGCTATTATTAACCTCAATAACATTCAATAACAAGCATTTCCACTAATTTACAGTGTATTCTGAACACCTCACAATATAGTTATTAGTCCAAAACGTTGCAACAAGGTATCTTTCTGGACTGCGTAGAGGAGTGGGTCACCACAATATATATTAAAAACCCTGAACTTTTATGATTCGCACCAATAAATGTACCTGGACTGCGTAGAGGAGTGGGTCACCACAATATATATTAAAAACCCTGAACTTTTATGATTCGCACCAATAAATGTACCTGGACTGCGTAGAGGAGTGGGTCACCACAATATCTTAAAAACCCCGAACTTTTATGAATCGCACCAATAATTGTACCTGGACTGCGTAGAGGAGTGGGTCACCACAATATATTAAAAACCCTGAACTTTTATGATTCGCACCAATAAATGTACCTGGACTGCGTAGAGGAGTGGGTCACCACAATATCTTAAAAACCCCGAACTTTTATGAATCGCACCAATAAATGTACCTGGACTGCGTAGAGGAGTGGGTCACCACAATATCTTAAAAACCCCGAACTTTTATGAATCGCACCAATAATTGTACCTGGACTGCGTAGAGGAGTGGGTCACCACAATATATTAAAAACCCTGAACTTTTATGATTCGCACCAATAAATGTACCTGGACTGCGTAGAGGAGTGGGTCACCACAATATATATTAAAAACCCTGAACTTTTATGATTCGCACCAATAAATGTACCTGGACTGCGTAGAGGAGTGGGTCACCACAATATATTAAAAACCCTGAACTTTTATGATTCGCACCAATAATTGTACCTGGACTGCGTAGAGGAGTGGGTCACCACAATATATTAAAAACCCTGAACTTTTATGATTCGCACCAATAAATGTACCTGGACTGCGTAGAGGAGTGGGCACTGGGCACCACAATAAAATATATAAAAAACCTTCAACAGATCTGCATTACACTACACATACGGCTGCTCCTCCATCCTCTCCATCATATACATGTTGGAGTTTTAGCGTGTGACAACCTCTTGTTTTTGATAATGTCAGTGCATTTTGAATATTTTTCAATTTGCCCCACACCACTGAATGTACTTTATCTATGATACGCAATACGCATCTATCTATCTTGACTGCGTAGTGTGGTGGCCCCGGTACACAATTTGGTACCGAGGCCACAATATAATTAAAAAACCTCCACGTGTCAGAATTCCACCAAACAAGTATCTGGACTGCATAGTGGGGTGGCCCCGGTACCCAATTTGATACCGGGGCCACAATACCTCCTCCAAACATGGTACAGACAATTCGTCATTGAGATCCCAGACAGACAGGGTCAAAGTGTTATTGTTTGACTTTGTAAACCCAAAAAACTGTCCCTGTTGCACATAGTCGTGCAATGAAGACTGACTTTTTCATTTAAAGGCACGATCTTTCAAGTGTAGTGTTTGTAAGTCTAAGTCATATTATACTTTTGGTAAAATTGGTTTATTTTGTTCCTCTTTATGGTAATTAGTAATAGAATTAAAGTATGAAATAGAATTAAAGTATGAAATAGAATTAAAGTATGAAATAGAATTAAAGTATGAAATAGAGTGGTATAGAGTTGTAGTGTGGTATAGATAGAGTGGTCCACACAATATAATAATAAAACCCTCAACTGGTCTGAATTCCACCAAACAAGTATCTGGACTGCGTAGTGTGGTGGCCCCGGTACACAATTTGGTACCGAGGCCACAATATAATTAAAAAATTGGGCATCAACTGTCACCGTTGTTTAATATCTGGTACACCTAAATATGGACTGCACAGTGGAGTGGCCCCGGTAGTAAATTTGGTGCCGGGGCCACAATACCTCCTCCAACTTCCAAGTGTAGTGTTTATAAAGACAGACAGCGTCGAAGTGTTATTAGTTGACTTTCTTAACCCTAAAATTGTCCCTGTTGCAAATATTCGTGCAATGGACAGTTACTTTTTTATTGAAAGACTCAAGCTGTCAAGTGTAGTGTTTATAAAATATAAACAACAATACAGTAGTTTTAGAGCACGTCAATACCTCTTGTTTTAAATTATGACACGGCATTTTACTTTTGGTTTAATTTCTTGTATTTTTTTAAATTTGGTTTTACTTTTTGAACATGGCAAACGACTGTTGATTGGTCATATAATGCAAAAAAAAAAGGGCCAAGATGGAATTGTCCTTGGGCCCTCACACCCACCCTTATGTTGTTTAAATAGGACATGCACACTTTAACAAACCAATCATTTCAGCGACAGGGCCTACCAAACAACTTTGGCTGAAATGATTGGTTTGTTTGGGCCCCCACACCAAAAAAGCTATTCATCTCTCCCTGTACAGACTAAACAGGCTCTACTGAGGCAAGATATCGTCCTCATCCTCAACCTCTGATTCCTCTCCCCCTACAGTGTGTACTTCCTCCTCATCACACATTATCAATTCATCCCCGCTGGACTCCACAACCACAGGTCCCTCTGTAGTATCTGGAGGGCAGTGCTGTACTTCATTGAGGAATTGATTATTCATTTTTATAAACATCATTTTTTCAACGTTATGAGGAAGCAACCTCCTTCGCCGCTCACTGACCAGGTTCCCCGCTGCACTAAAAACTCTTTCCGAGTACACACTGGAGGGGGGACAACTCAGGTAAAATAGAGCCAGTTTGTACAGGGGCTTCCAAACTGCCTTTTTTTCCTGCCAGTAACAATATGGACTGTCTGACATGTCTACTTGGATGGTGTCAGCAAAGTAATCATCCACAATTTTTTCTATTGTGACAGCATCCAATGCAGCGAGAGTAGACATGTCTGCAATGGTTGGCAGGTCCTTCAGTCCGGACCAGATGTTATCAGCATCCCCGCCAGTGCCTCTTTTGGGAAAACTGAGCTTTTTCCTCGCAGCCATAGATGTGGAAGAAAATGAGGGTGGAGCTGTTGGCATGTCACGGTCCTCTTCAGAGGACAATCTCCTGACCAGCAGGTCTTTGCACCGCTGTAGACTTGTGTCCGCCGGAAACAGAGACACAACATACGCTTTAAACCGAGGATCGAGCACGGTGGCCAGAATGTATTCCTCTGACTTTAAAAGAGTGACCACCCTCGGATCCTGGCAAAGCGTACGAAGGGCTACATCCACAAGAGCTACATGCTTGGTGTAATCGCAATGGCTTACCAGCTCCTCCCTCACTTTCTCCAGCTGCTTCTGCAACAGCCTGATCAGGGGAATGACCTGACTCAAGCTGGCAGTGTCGGAACTGACTTCTCGTGTGGCAAGTTCAAATGGCTGCAGAACCTTGCACAACACGGAAATCAGTCTCCACTGCGCTTGACTGAGGCGCATCCCCACTCCTTTGCCTATGTCGTAGGTGGCTGTGTAGGCCTGAATGGCCTTTTGCTGCTCCTCCATCCTCTGCAGCATATAGAGGGTGGAGTTCCAGCGCGTCACAACCTCTTGTTTGAGGTGATGGCAGGGCAGGTTCATGCTTTTTTGATGTGCCTCTAGTCTGCGGTAGGCACTGGCTGAATGCCGAAAGTGTCCAGCAATTTTGCGCGCCACCGCAAGCATCTCCTGCACACCCCTGTCACTCTTGAGGTAATGCTGCACCACCAAATTAATGGTGTGGGCAAAACATGGGACGTGCTGGAAATTGCCCATATTTAATGCCCGCACAATGTTACTGGCATTGTCTGACACCACAAATCCCCATGAGAGTCTAAGTGGGGTAAGCCACTGGGAGATAATTTCCCTCATTTTCTCTAATATGTTGTCAGCGTTGTGCCTCTTATTAAAGCCTGTAATGCACAATGTTGCCTGCCTTTGCATGAGCAGCCATTTTGTAGATGCTGCTACTGATGCAGCTGTTGCTGTTGCTGCGGAAGGGGATGCATCTACCCAGTGGGCTGTCACAGTCATATAGTCCTTCGTTTGCCCAGAACCACTTGTCCACATGTCCGTGGTTAAGTGGACAGTGGGTACAACCGCATTTTTAAGAGCACTGAGGACACTTGATCGTACTTCTCTGTACATTTTTGGTATCGCCTGCCTAGTGAAGTGGAATCTCGAGGGGATTTGGTACCGGGGACACAATACCTCCATCAACCCTCTAAATCCCACTCCACTGATGGCGGACACCGGGCGCACGTCTAACACCAACATTGCAGTTACAGCCGCAGTTATACGCTTTGCAATAGGGTGACTACTATCGTATTTTGTGGTCATGGCAAACGACTGTTGGACGGTCAATTGTTTTGTGAAAGACTTAGCGGTCTTACGACTTCCCCTCTGGGAAGATGACCGACTAACAGCAGCAACAGCAGCAGTGGCAGTAGTAGGCGTACCGCTGCAGGATTCCTCGGATGAATCCCGTATTGAGGAGGACTCAGTCTGGCTGCTGACTTGGGCTGCAGGACTGAATCTGATGGAGATTGTGGAGGAAGTTGACAAGGAGGGTGTTGCTGGTGTGTATCCAACTGGACCACGGGATTTAGGTGTCCCTGTACCGATGAGGGTCCTAGCCCCAGTTCCTGAACTAACCACTGAACTATGAAGGTTATTCAGGTGACGTATAAGGGAGGATGTTCCTAGGTGGGCAAGATCCTTACCCCTGCTTATTTGAGCTTTACATAAGCTACATATGGCCATACATTGGTTGTCTGGATTTGGATAAAAATAACTCCAGACCGAAGAGGTGCATTTTTTGGTCTTCTGACCAGGCATGACGATGGGCTTTTTCATCCCATGGACATCAGCTGTTTCCCCCCCTGGTGCCTCATTTACAATAACCACATCACCATCCTCATCATCAAGTTCCTCCACAGCGCCAGCTACATATTCAATAGCCTCCTCCCGAGCCACCTCTTCCCGTACAGTGATGGGAAGGTCAGGCTTGACAACCACCAACACCCTTGGACTCGCCTTGGGGATTTGTGATAATTTCTCTTTAGAAGGCAGAGTTGTTTGCTGTTTTGTTGCTGACAGCATAACTCTCTTCAATTTTTTGTAGGGGGGGGGGAGGAGGAGGAGGGCTAAGATCCGTGGGTGAAGCTGAACCACTAGTCATGAACACGGGCTAGGGCCTAAGCCGTTCCTTGCCACTCCATGTCGTAAATGGCATATTGGCAACTTTACGTTTCTCCTCAGATGATTTAAAGTTTCTCTTTTTGCTACTTTTTCTTAACTTGGGCTTTTTGGATTTTACATGCCCGGTACTACGAGATTGGGCATCGGGCTTGGAAGACGACGTTGATGGCATTTCATCGTCTATGTCATGACTAGTGGCAGCAGCTTCAGCATTAGGAGGAAGTGGGTCTTGATCTTTCCCTACTTTATCCTCCAAATTTTTGGTCTCCATTATATGTAGCACAATATACTGCAGAATGTGTGAACTTGGTAATATTGCAGTACCAATGGACTTATACTGCTGGATTGGTTTTGCAAATTTGGTTATAATTATTATATATTTTTTTTTTTTTAATTTTTTATTTTTTTTTACTTTTTTTTTATTTTTAAAAAACTTGGGAATAGTGGGGAAAAAACTATGCCCTTAGAAGCACAGAGCACAGGACACAGCACCACTGGACTGAACAGGACACGGCACAGGACCCAGCAGCACTACGGAACTCAGCAGGACAGAGCACAGGACACAGCACCACTGGACTGATACTGCAGAATGTGTGAACTTGGTAATATTGCAGTACCAATGGACTTATACTGCTGGATTGGTTTTGCAAATTTGGTTATAATTATTATATATTTTTTTTTTTTTTTAAATTTTTTATTTTTTTTTACTTTTTTTTTATTTTTAAAAAACTTGGGAATAGTGGGGAAATAACTATGCCCTTAGAAGCACAGAGCACAGGACACAGCACCACTGGACTGAACAGGACACGGCACAGGACCCAGCAGCACTACGGAACTCAGCAGGACAGAGCACAGGACACAGCACCACTGGACTGATACTGCAGAATGTGTGAACTTGGTAATATTTCAGTACCAATGGACTTATACTGCTGGATTGGTTTTGCAAATTTGGTTATAATTATTATATATTTTTTATTTTTTTAAAATTTTTTATTTTTTTTTACTTTTTTTTTATTTTTTAAAAACTTGGGAATAATGGGGAAATAACTATGCCCTTAGAAGCACAGAGCACAGGACACAGCACCACTGGACTGAACAGGACACAGCACAGGACCCAGCAGCACCACTGACCTCAGAAGGACAGAGCACAGCACACAGCACCACTGGACTGATACTGCAGAACACAGCACAGCACAGCACAGCACAGCACAGCACTAAACAGCACTAAACAGCACTAAACAGCACAGAACTAAACAGCACTAAACAGCACAGAACTAAACAGCACAGAACTAAACAGCACAGAACTAAACAGCACAGAGGACCACCTAACACACCCTCCCTCTACCCTGATCAATGCCCGAGTGAAGATGGCGGCGACTAGCGGGGAATTTATAGGATCCGAGTATCGCGAGATCCGACAACGGGATTATGAGTCAGAGCCTCAGTTTCACTTTTGAATTTGGCGCCAATACCCGGATCTGTCTCGGATCCGACTCGGATCCGCAACGTTCGGGTGGGCTCGGATTTCATAAATCCGAGTGCGCTCATCCCTAATATATATATATATATATATATATATATATATATATATATATATATATATATTGCAACAGAAAAACAAGCAGGGCGCCTCTCAGTGATATATCAAGTATACAACGTGGAATAGAGCAATACCATGCGTACCGTGAGGTAAACAATGATGAGTCTTGTAGGAGATAGTGGAGTAGTCTTTGCTGTACTTGTAGTCCTCCAGATCTCCAGAGGTCTGGAGGACTACAAGTACAGCAAAGACTACTCCACTATCTCCTACAAGACTCATCATTGTTTACCTCACGGTACGCATGGTATTGCTCTATTCCACGTTGTATACTTGATATATCACTGAGAGGCGCCCTGCTTGTTTTTCTGTTGCAGTAATCCATTCCGTCCGGACTAACCATCTGGCTTCAGGCTATCGAGGCTGCCACTCTCACTAGAGTCAAGTGATTTTTTTATATACTGTGGATACGGGACTCAAGTGTCATATATTGTATATTTATACATTTTCCATCTTACTATTTTAAATTAGCTACGCTGTGGTGATCAGCGCCAGATATATCCTTTATTTGTTTATAATATATATATATATATTTTTTTTTTTTATAGATTAAAAAAGTCTGGGCTTTCAGTGCCACTGCGTGTACGTGACCTGGTTAAACTGGTCCCACATGCACATTTTCCCACTGCCTGGCCTGTCAGGTTAACATGGCTTTGAGTGTCACAATGGCAAGGTAAGAACCCCTTAGGTCTGCCTGACTTGATTCTACTCTATCCAGAGACGCGAAGTCTAACGGAGCAGGTGGTCTTCGCCAGGGACCCCCACAAGGAGGTACGTCCTCTGCTCCACAGGTCGCGCCCCTGAGAGAGTGCTAGGTGAGACCCGTAAGGAATAAAGAGAACTCAAATACACGAGGAACAGGTCAACGGTGGTAGATGAAGCAGGATCGTCTGTAGGGTAACTGACAGCCTCAGTGGGCAATAGAGCAGTTTATAGGATAGTCTGTGGACTAGTAGGTAACCTCTGCAGACAGTGGTTCAGGATGCTGATAGTCCGTGGACAGGTAAGTAGCCATTGCAGACAATGGAACTGAATACTGATAGTCTGATGACAGGTAAGTAACCACTGCAAACAATGGATCAATATGCTGATAGTCTGCGGAAAGGTAAGTAACCACTGTGGACAATGGAACAGGATGCTGATAGTCTGCGGAAAGGTAACTAAGAGCGCAGGGAGCCAGGTCAAAGTACTTCCAAAGGAAAGACTTGAATATCAGGCACTGGGAAACAAGAGTATGTGTCTTAAATATCCTGCCCCAGGTAATTAGCAGCCCAATGAATGAGGGAGAGGGTTTATACTAACGATCAGATCTGCGCATGCGCAGACCCAAATCTCTGATGGCAGCCGGACACAGAGGATTGTGGCTGTCACAGTCAAAGAGGACAGCATCAGGGACCAGGTAAGTTTGCTGGACCCTGGTTGGGGGAACTGCGGGTCCGGCGTGTAACACCGGGCCAGTATCACTCAGCTGCCCTGGTGATAATTTATTAATAGATTTCGGCAACAGGTGATTTGCTATCGCGATAAGAGGCAATAGAAAATCGGCCTTATTGCTGAATATTAGTACCCATTGTGAGGGTTAGGGCAAGAAGTTTTTTCAGGCACATTTAGGCAAGTAGAACAATGGTGATGCTTCAGATAAGGTATTTACTAATTCCACTGTTTGAAAATGTACTGAAAGCATTTCTGTACCAGTTTTATATAAATATATTTGTAAATATATTTTATAACTCCAGTAGATAAATTATTTTTGGAAACTTTAACAATTGGGCTATTATACCTTTAAGTCTGAGTGAAGCAGATCTATATAAAGTACCAGAATCAGTGTAAACCTTACAGTAAAATGTCAACATGGCTAATGTACAATTATTACAGTTGCTGGTACCTCATTTCACACATAATTAATCAAAGATGTCTGTGCTGCTTCATCCTGGAAAATGTTATCTCTGTGGATTGTTCAGTAGTGTCATAATAGGTTTCTAAAAAAATTTATATCACAAAATATGATGAAGAAAAATGTGGCCATCTGCACGTAAAGATACATTTTCTCCGGACTAAATTTACTTAGGTCAATAAGACAATTGCAATTAGAAATATGGTAAAATAGATTATCTGTTCAATTTGACTTTTTTTTAACATCAAAGAGACAGATATAAAGATAATCTCTTTACCAGCTGTTTAGGTTTTCACAATGCTTTAATATGTGCACTTCCAAAGAGTTCCTCCACCCAAATTGTACGTCTAATTAAATTTTAAAGTGCATAATAAATTGCAGAATAAAATGGGGTTATCACCAGCATAACCCTTTTGATAGTTAGGTTAAGGCAATAACAAGATAAACTGAAACACAATTGATAACCCACGGTACAGATATGGACCCAAAAGAAGAGGGAATTTACAATAGTGATCCCAGAGAATCTCCTGAATCCTTCAGTCAATGTTGGTGAAACTGCATATAGGAAAGTTACAGACTACCGTTGTGGAGTAGGTTAGAGAAATATCTAATGTGATAACAAGTCATTCAGTTCCCCTCTCAGGGGCAAACGCAGGATTTGTGGAGGAGAGTTTCCACACCAAACCGCCAGTGGGTGTGACCAGCATGCATGGGGGCATGGCTATAATTTTAGACAGTGCTTGGCTGCTCTCCATCTCTTCCTATCCTCATAACATACATTGGCAATGCTGCGTGCACGACTGATAGGTGCACGCAGCTTTCCTTTTTCAAGCATAGCTGTGTGAAGTGGAGCAGGGTTAAGCCACCTCAATTATACAGTGCCCCAGGGTTGAAGGGGGATTTACAGGCACTAGGAAACCCCCACCCTCTGTTTGCTTAATACTCTGAAGCAGCCCAGTGACCCAAGTGTCTGAATGGGAGGGTGGTCGATGGATGATATTACAAAACTGAGCGTGTTATGAAGAAGAAAGATGAGAGATGGTAAAGGAAGAATGATGATGATAATGATTAGAGAATGTTAGTGGAGATTCATGATGAAGAAAGAATGTTAATGATGGAGAATAAAGGGTTCATGATTGATGTGGGATTAGGGGTTTATTTAGAATGATAGAAAATGGGGTTTAAGATCGAAAGAGGATGGGGGTAATGATGGAGGGTGAGGGCTGAACAATTTACTGCAGCATAGATATTATACTTTCAGTGGCAATGAAACAATAATGTATGAAATACTTTTCATTGAAAGTAACTCCACCCAAAACTGAATTTTCCCCCCAAAAAAAATAGTAAAACCCAGTCTTATAAGATTACATACCTTGAATCTGACATTTACACAATCTGGCAGGGCCACTCCAGCTTGCTCCCACTTGAAGTGTGTTGTTGATAGTGAACATGCTACTTAAATGAAAAGACCGGGAGTGAGAAGAGTGTACAGACATGAAGAGACTCTCCTTACTCTGCTCAGTCAGTCTTTTTCAGGTAAGCAGTGTGTTTAACAACGAGAACACACTGTCGGTGGGAGCAAAGAGAAACATGCTGAGCAACAGCATGCGCACACAAGTTGTCAGAGTGACCCACTGGATTCCGTGAAGTCTGGACCCTTAGTAAGTAATATTTTTGGATCTGGTTTTACTTATGACATTCCACCCAAAACAGACTTTTCAGTTTACAGTGAAACTGTCCTTTCATATATAAATAAGAACATATAAGTATTGAATGGAAACCATTACAGTCAGCATCTAAAGTACTATGCAGGCAATATGTTAATAATACAGGCATAATAATAAGTTACACAATTTATGACAGGTTCAACACAAAGAAACGGCAACGATACAGCTTCAATAATCACACTGATATACATTGCACACGACAGACCTAGCTACTGGTTCTGCAGGCACAGGTACTCTACAGTGTCACTGTGAATGGCAACTCCTATATGATAGGGCTGAAAGGTAAAAAAAAATTCTGCTACAAACAATGCTCTTATAATAAAAAGGCATTATTTCAGGAATGCATCATACAAGATTGATGTTAATGTAGACCCTGATTAAAAACAAAGCGTTTTGGAGGATGAAATGAAAACAAAACGTTCACCCTTTTAATCCTGCCCACATATTTGCATTTATATCACAAACAGTTTGAAAAAAAAACCAAATACATTTTCAGTAAAAATCCTGGGTCTGTTCAGAATGAACTACAATAAATAGAATATCTAGACTAACACATTTGACTCATCATTTGCTAAAACACAGCCTGGAATGTTTATATTCCCATTTTAAACCATATAGTGGTGAACTGCATCCTCATGCACACATCAAACTCCATTCCATGCTGTACAGGCCAAATCAGTACATGAACAGTTCCAACAAATTGGCAAGTAAATTAACCAATATTTCTTGGCTGTCACTTTGCTACGTAACACCATTAGTAAACATTATCTCTGTTATGATGTAAGTTTCCAGAACACTTACATGACTTATAGTAATTTATTCTGATATAATTTATATAACAATTTAGAACTGATCACTACAATTTATAAAGCTGGGTGAGAAACATCATATTATTCGTACACAATGCTGAATGATTATTTGACAGGTGAAAAACTAAACAGTGGTGCTTACTTTGTATCTATCTGATCTAAAGTAGCAAATGGGTATACGTTTTGCTGCAGTGAATCTTGTGCTCTGCACGGTTACCATTATTAAACTTATTAGGATTACCTAGAATCCGGACCCTGCATTGGTTTTACTGATATGTAGCTAAATCTAGGCCAAAACACAATAAACGCTATAGACTCATAATCATTGGAATTTAATATATGTCAATTTTCTTTTCTGTATGTTTTCAAACATACATTAAAAATTCAAAACTCTTAAAAAAAATATGTTGTTGATATACCACATCATTTTGTTTCTGGTTTCCCTGTTCGTTCTTGTATAGTTTTTTTTTTATGCAACAACAACAGTGAAAGCCTAAAATAAATATGCTTTTCCACTAGGGAGTAGCAGAATGAAGAGAGAATACTATGCAGAGAGTCACAAGGAAGACACTTATGTAATCTAAGTGCTTTTTTCCCCATTGTATACATCATAGTTCAAGATCCTTACAAAAACATTAAAACATCAACTATAAAAGATATTGTAAATTATGACATCAGCATCACATAAAAGAAAACATCTTATGTAGTTGTTTGCTTGCAACACTTATTTCAGCAACTACCTGGATCTTTTAAAATCGACCTTCTACTAATATAGAAACTTATTTTTCTTTATCTTATATAAATATTCTATTCCACTGGGGAGTAGCAGTATGAAGAGAGAATACTCTTCATTCGCTTCGCTAGATCCCTCACACATGAAAGTGCTATGCGTCAGGCCGCCGGTAAATAGTAAAGAAGAGTTTGTGGAGTAGGGGAAACTACGCCTTAGAACCTATATAGTATAACACCAGCTTGTTTTAATCCAACGACATTTGTACTTGATTTTACAGTCACATATTAGACAATGTACAGAATTAGGCTGGGTACACACTACAGTGTTTTCAGCCAATCAAACGATTAACAACCACTCGGCCTGATATCGCATTAGTGTGTACGATGCAACGATGACCGATTCGTTCCAAAGCACATTGTATCATTTCATTTGATTTTTAAACTGGACTAAAAATGTGGTTCAACGATGGAACAAGGTTGTTCCAATTCTGCAAAGTGTATGTACTTATGACCAGCAGCGTTCATAGATCCCTATGGAGTGTGCAGATTCACGATCTTTTCAGCCGATGGTTATGACGGATGAAGAGCACAGATCTGAAGGTATATTGTGTAAAACGTGTATAGTGTGTACACATGAATCGTCATGCTGATTGGGACTTTTTTCTTGTTAAAATCATTAAAGATGTTGCATCAGGAGAAATTTTGGATAGTGTGTAATCAGCCTTAATCGTCAGTGTTTCCAGAAACAAGTATGCAATACACCTGTGCACACAAGCCTTTAGGGTAAGATTAATGGAAAATGGGGTCAGGCCTAGACAGACAAAAGGTTTTTTGGGGCTTAGAGAATCCAAAGTACATTACATTTATGCATTCTACATGATTTCATGTCATATTGGGGGTGGTCATAGGCAGAAATTAATTATTTAAGGTTTTTCATTTATATTTACCATGGATAGTTCTAATAAGTTAGTGAAGACTCTAATAGACGTAATCTATTATCTGTGTCTCTGTGAGGTAGACATGGACATAGCAACATCATGTGAGGTAAGGCATAAGTCATGTGACATGCCTAGCAATTTGATGGTTACATTAAGTCTGACGGACCTAGAAATATAAAATAACAATGTAAAATACTCCTCTTTTTAATATTGTTCTCACACTGACACAAACAGTTTCTTCACTTAAAGGGTAAGTTAATATTTGAATGTGATTGCTATGATTAATGTATAATATAAAGTAACTGTTGGGTAACATAGAAATTAAATAAATATGTTATCCAGGTAAAGAGTAAACATAATTGATTGGGTTTAATTAAACCTCTAATTATTTGCATTTCATTACTCAGTGAAGATGAGAGTTCATCTATAGTTGTCATTACTTTTTTATCTCCAAAGAAATTATAAAAACAAAAAGTTTACACTATCATGGTGTTTCCTTTTATATTTTTTTCACATGTGAAATCGGGATAAGAGAAGATTAATGATCTTTCTGGCAACACGTTCTTAGAGCAAATTGCTGCGTTTGAAAGGTGTGGAGGTGAATTTAGAAAGTATTTTTGTCTTTGAATGCAGGACAGAAGATGTGACACATGGCAGTTGTGCTTACATATACAACAGCATCATGATAGTTAATTCCAGCATCCAGAACAGAAGTTGTATTTTATAGCTATACATAAAACAAAAGAATGAATATGGAGAATTCCATCTCAGGTATGTAATAGTGGCACTGAGAAAACATGAACACATACAGGACAAAAAGTACACAGGGTTGTATGTTCATAACATCCACATCTTCTTCATGATATGTAGCATATTCCTGTTTAATGTTATTTGTCCTGCCTGTTTCAGTAGACAATACATTGAAACGTTTCAGTACATCAACTGTGCATAACATTAATGTGCTGCTTCCTATACCATTGTATTCCTTCAATGTGTCAGTTTATCCCATCATTGCTAGTGGATATGCCAATTACAGTACTACCAATCACAGTACTACCCTTCTTATAATATTTTCTTATCTTAAATTTGGGGAGTATCCAATTTTTGAACAAATCTGATTATTCTGAATTTAAAACTAAGTGTCTCTAAGTACCATTCCAAAGCTACACAGATTGTGATTGCTTATTTTCTGAGGAAAGTTGTCCCTAAATTAATAGTTCCCTTACTGGTGCTGTGACACTTGCTGACACAGTAACCATTATTATTTATTCTGTGACAGATTACCCATAACATATGTAATAAACAGAATTTGAATCAATATTAACTATTAGTATAAGATAAGCAGAGCGGAGGCCTCCAGAGTGGTGGTCTGGAAAAAGGAATCACAATTTGGCTATGGGACCCAGCCATGCCATCTTCCGCACCTGATAGTGACACAGAAATGTATCCTGACATTTGTCGCCATTCTCTCTAAAAGGAATATATATATATATATATATATATATATATATATATATATATATATATATATATATATATATATATATATTTGTGAATTGCTAGGAACAGCCCCTGGTTTCAAAAATGCTGATCCAATAAAGACCTACTGCAAAGTACAATTAATATTCTCTATACAGAAAGTAGCCTCACAATCTATACTTGCTTTTTTTCTTTTTACATTTAGATACTGGGTATTCCATATGCAAATAATAGATTAAAATTAAGTTATAAGTCCTGCTTGGGCTGAACTGCTTGTGATGTACTTAAACACACCAGCTCAGCAACAAATAGATTAATACAACACTACTCACAGGCCAAATTAGTGTTAGTTGAACACCTGCCTCACATTTATGAGCAATAAGATTTCAACAAAAGCATCTTATACATGTAGCCTTAAAAAGAACCAAATAAGACATTTGATGAACAAAAATAAAAATATGACTATTAGTAAAAACCAGTGGTTCCCAAACTTGCTCAGTTCGAGGCACCCTTAGGGTCTCCATAATTTTTCAAGGCACCCCAAGTCGAAATAATTACGGGTAGTCCCGATTTTTAAGCAGTTGGGTCAAAATAACGTAATAAGTATTAAGGTCAGAACAGAAATTTCTTATTAAGTTGTTTGCAAAAATAACACACATAAATCCAAGGAAAATTATTAAAAAAACATATTTATATTTATTTCAAAAGAACAATTTACTGCACTCATTAACAGGAATAAGATCATGCAAAATAAGACAACAATTTGAACAAAAATCTGCTTGGCTATTAAAGAATGTTTTTAAAAATACCAAACTTATTATTATTTATCAATGGGATGTGTGCGCCTGTTGTGCACTACACAACTTTTCAAACCTTGGGATCAGCTTGGACACTGCCACCATTATTTCCTGTTTCAAATTGATTTTTGAACGATACTTGCTTTTTATTACAGCAACAGCCGAAAACCCAGCTGAACAGAGATACGTTGTCACAAATGGAACGAGGATTTACAGTGCTTTACCACTTAGCTTTGGATATTCATCTCTAATGGATATCCAAAAAACTTCAATTCCCATGCTGCTAAATTTTACTTTAAATACTTGTCACAGGAGAGCTCAATGAGTTTCTCTTCTTCTATAGAAGTGAATTCAGATGGGGCATTAGTACGGAATGGGTCTTGGATCCATTCAAATTTTTCCATATTCTCTGGAAATAGTTTTCAAACCAGTCACTGAGGTTTGTTAGGTGCTGCTCAAAACTGATTTAAGTTCATGTGGTAAGTAAACATCATTAGATGTAACAAACTGATGCAACAGGGGGAAACAGTCATTGTAACATCTTCATTTAATTTTCTTTTCCATAGAAGCAATTGTTTTCTAAAGTCTGATACCTACCTTCCCTGCAGTGAGATATTCAATGCATTCAGTTTGTCAAAGAGATCACACAGGTATGCTAATTTGGACAAAAAGTCAGTATCCAAGTAATTATTGTCACTCTCGTGTACTTCTTCTATGAGATATGAGTAAAGTTCCTGCTATAATTCAAAGACACAGGAAAGTGAATTTCCACAGGAGAGCCATCGCGAGCTTCAGTAGTACAACAAAGATGTGTGCTCAGAACACATATCCTCACACATTTTTCTAAAAAAAACCTTGCCTTCTGTGGCTGAGTTTTTATGAAGTTCACCACTTTGAACACGCTTTCCATGGCTGCATTCAATGGAGGATTCAGTTGCTTTGATGCAATGGTTTCCCTGTGGATAATGCAATGCGTCCACAGTGCATCAGGAGCTTTGCTTCTTATGAGTGCCCTCAATCCTCCATAACAACCTGACATAGAGCGACCTCCATCTTGGGCCTTTATAACTGCAGTGATACTTTTACAAAAGAGAAGGTCTTCCACAAGATTCTCACCATCTACAAAGCTTGTGTAACAAATCAAATGAGTATCCTTGTTACTGTCTGTTGCCTCATCTAGCTATAGCCTAATTTTTTCAATTAACTGGTCATTCAGATCTTCAGCCATATGTTGGATTCTGCGACTCATGGTATTGTTGGATAAAGGTACCATTAAAAGCAGCTTTCCCGCTGATTCCCCAACAATAATGGTGACCATATCCACTGCAGCTGGTAAAAAATCAGTTCTTGTGTGATGGTGTGAGGCTTTTTACACTTCACAGCTCTATATGCCACCTTGTAGGATGCTAGAAAAACGTTGCTTGGTATGGATGCTTGTTTAAAAAGAAATGTACCTAGATGTTCTTTGAATTCTTTTAACTTTCTGGTGATGTAATCACGTAGTTTATTAGCCAAGTTAGCATGATTGGTCTGTAAATGGAGTTTTAGTATGCTTGGAATCATGCATTCTGGCGACAATATTGTCAGGCATAATACACACTTTACATATAAAGCAAAAATAATCTTAGTCCCACAGCGCAAATGTATGACATGTAACTGTTGGAAATCTAGTTCCGTGAGGTAAACCTAATACGGTCTATAAAGCTCACTATTGGAAGTGATACAAAACAGCTGTCTTTATTATAAATAATTCCAATGGAGCAATCATGAAAAAATGTATGAATGCATTAGTAGGTCAATAGGTACGGTAATGGAATGAATAGTAAATGTAGAGCATGGTCTCTTCAGAACAGTACCTTCTCTTAGGGAAAATTAAAACAAAAATCCAATCCCCTAAAACAAATATAAATCCAATGATTCAGAGTGGGATTCTAGGGTAAAACCCAGTTAAATTTCCCACTGCTGGGCAACGCTCAACACAGAATAGTCCAAAAAAATAAATATAAAATAAAGTCCAAACATGTGCATGCACAAAAAATAAAAAGCAAAAATACTCACAAAATAGATAATGCTGATAATGTAACCTCTGACAGCGCTGTTAGTGGCGCAGGGTCCTTTCAGAGATTCCAGGACTCCGTATAGTAGGTTCTCCCCCTGACAATCACAGTGCACCCACTATATAGAGTTTTACAGCACATTTTGATTTATTAATGTCTTACAAATTAACTACCCCACACAATTATTCTAAAAATCCTTATTTTTCAGCATTTTTTAACCATTATTTAACTTTCTGTTAGGCATAATTTTCCAGAGACAGAATGTCTTTTGCATAGGTCTGTTTGTATACAGCATTCAAGTTCTACACTGGGGTGAGAGAAAGCAGAGAACTCATGACCCTTTACAAGAGATGTTCTGCAGCTAATATTTGGGACACCAAAATGTTACAGATAGAAGGACAAGCTTCCTGTGCATGTTTCCTGGGGAAGGAAAAAAAATCTTCAAAGCTGCTCTACCATGTAATAAAATGATTTACGAAGATGCCTGTCCCACTAGCCAGAGCCATGGTGGATGCTTCACTAAGCAGTTTTGCCCAGAGCTCTTCCACTCCTCTTACAGTTCTGTCTGAAAACAGGGGAAAGGGGGACAATTAGTGGGAAAGTTGGTTGTTTGCCGATTCTGTAATATAGAACTGACTGTAGCATCCTGCATGGGTCCTACTTTGGGGACACCTTAGTCAACCTTTCATGTAGGTGCTAGTGCAGCTTTAAACTTCTGTATCCCCAAGACTCTCTCTATGTCACATGAGGGGTGGCCTCAGCCACTGTCTATGCCAATTATAAAGGAACTCAGAAGCCCTTGATCTGCTGACCCTTTGGGGTAATTGACATGCTCCCCCTCATGCAATGGACGTTGTTGAAATTCACATTATTTATGTGTTAGGAGATAAACAACTTTATAAGAACAAATCAATTTTGAACACGCATCTTTTCCAAGCAGCACAAAAAAAAGCCATGTAATTTAATATATAATGTGAAATGGCAACACGAAGCATGATGATCTGTGCAGACTGCAAATGTAGGAAAAAGATGCGAACTCTAATTTTGTATACAAGTGATGCATGATCATCAAAAGAATTTCTGATATACAAATCTGCCTTACACAAAGGGTTTTTCCATTCCATCAAAGATTTTACCCATTACATCTATACTTTTGATACAACTATGTTGTAACAGTTTTTATTTACTAGGGAAAATATTCACATTTGAGCTGTGTATTTCTGGCCAGTAAGCTGTTATTGTTAAAACATTCAGTGGAGCTCATGAGTACCAGTCCTATTCAAGCTGGGTTCCCTGGTTTATTTAACAAACAACTTTAATGCCCAGACGGTGTTACGTTCAAATATGTAGCACAACCTGCAGGTATCCATGGAAATTAATACTTGCTTTAACATCTTATCCCTTTAACAACTGCGACCGAGGAACTAACTCAGGTAGTGGTCTCCCGATCAGTGATTTGTGTGTTGACCTTCAATCAGAAAACTCAGATTTTTTTAACATGAAGGAGCTTTAATGATGAGCAGCAGTCAGCACAAAAAGCATACTTGCCTACTCTCCCGGAATTTCCGGGAGGCTCCCTGTAAAATGCCAAAATTCACGGCATTGAATAGCAGGGGGCGGGGCTTAAATGCATCATTAAGCCTCGCCCCCCGCTATTCATTACCTTAACTCCACAGATTAAGTGTTTAAAGACTTAACCTGCGGGGTCCCGACATTGCTGTTTTAAATTAACATTGATGGAGTTCGCACTGCCGTGAAAGTGTACTGCCGGAGGCCTGTGTATTCGGACTGAGTAGCAGTCAGCATGCTGGTGCGATCGGTAATCTGCAGGGTCGGTTTTCAGGTAAGTCTGAATTGATTGTAATCAGTTTTTTGTAAAATTGGAATTTTTTTGAGGCGTCCTCTTTGTCGGATTTATGGTAATCGTTTAAACGATTACCACCAAACCGCTCGACTGTCACACAAACTAACCTGGTCTATTGTACATTTTCCAGAAATAAAAAGTAACAAGTTTCAATGCATGACAAAAATATGTGGATTACATCATTCTGGCAGCATATTTTAATGAAACCTGATAATATATGACTTGGTTCTTTTGCAAATTGCTGTGAGTCACACATTAAGACTTTAGCATTACCCCCCGGCATGTGCAAACAAACCTTGTGAATAATAAAGAAATTGCAAACTGGTAATACTTCAACACATAAAAATTTAAATATTTAACCCACCCTGTTGGTACTGACACTAATATACACAGAAATTCAGTAAACACAAACATTGCAAACACACTCCCAGTGACAGACCCTTAAACACTGTTAGGTCTATTTATGAAGACCCTGCAATATGAAAGATTTGCTAATGCGTTGATAGAAAATCTTCTCTACCACAAAATATTACAAAAGGGCACAGTGGCAGTTAAGCGATGCTCAGGTCCCTGGTAATACTGGCTGGCAGAGGGGAATCTCACCGCTCACCAAATTGGTTAAAATAAAAATGGTAAAATCTTTAATAAAAAAAAAGAAAAATACTTTATTTTACTAATAAAGCATTATTTCTTCAACTGATCCCTGGCTATTGCCAACTCATGCAATAGCAATTGAAGGACAACGGTTGTACTTGTACCCCCGCTGTCCTTGGTAATTAGGCTTGGATTCCTTTGCCACGACCTGGCTGTAGTTGTCGATTCCTGGCTATTGCCGCCTCTGGCAGCAGTCTTAAAAAAAAGGGAGGAGCCATGAATCCGGCAAAAACTACTGTTTTAGGGCTGATAAACAGAGGCCTGTCTTAGAAAAAAAGACTAGAATATACACACTGGTGTAGAAGAAAAATAAATCATACAAATCATATTTTTACATTTTTCTAGCAGTTTAAAAAGGACCACACACTGTTTTAAGAAGGAAGTATGAAAATAAACAAAAATCTAGTTAATTTGAAAGGACCAGCAAAGCTAAATAGAAATTGTTTTTATTTTAATTCTCCTTTCTAAAAATGCCCCCCTGTCATTTACTCCTGGCTATGCAGTCAAAAACATTGCCAGACAGACTCTCCTATGTTTAGTTGAAAAACGTGCAAGCTTGTGTTTGCATAAATGACATTCCTAGCAACCTAATCAGATCTATAGAGAAAAGGGTGACTGGTGGGTAATTAATCGGTGCTGCAAGTTTTCTGTCATGGAATTCTACATGTGGTGGTGCAAATATGGCTGTGGTTTAAGTTGAACCAAAGAGGGCTGCAGCAGATGCTTACCTCACCATCTTTGCAAGGAAAGCTGAGTGTTGATGGCAAATAGTAGTGCAAATGCATGCACCCTAAAAGTGTAT
This sequence comes from Mixophyes fleayi, assembly GCF_038048845.1. NCBI lineage: Eukaryota > Metazoa > Chordata > Amphibia > Anura > Limnodynastidae > Mixophyes > Mixophyes fleayi. The sequence continues at coordinate 304,210,681 of NC_134403.1, read as the reverse complement.
TTTAACCGGGAACCAGAGGCAGCCCGGGAAAGGAAAAGTCTCCATTTTGAAACACATCAATATGTGTTTTCTGGATGATGTCGCTACACACAGGTCTGACTGGGAGACACAACTGCTTTGGATGCAAGCAGTACTAGACTCTATATCTCAAAAGTATGGTTAACAGTTAATCACAAAAAGTGGTCCATAATACTGCAGAAGGAAAAAAAAATTGGTTACATCCTTGTGCAAGGCATAATTAAACCACAAATCAACAAAACAGAGGCAACCCAGAAGAGTCTCCAATAAATAAAATACAGCTGAGGAATTTTCTGGGATAACGAGGTACTACTAACAATTCATACCCAATATTGCACATATTGCTGCTCCCTTAACAAACGTCACTTAAGGGGCCTATCTATTAAAGGATGAAAAGCCCGATCTCCAATGAAAATGTTTTGGTTTTTTTTAGCTGACAATAGGGCTCCATCCTATACATCAAGGGCCAAGCGGTGCTATTGCTCTTGGTAGGCTCTGCCTGCAGTAGGGTTCACCGGGTCCAGCTTGAGACCCAGCGAAAATTGGCGATAACAGAAATAAATCAATTAAATCTTTTTACAATTATTTATTATTATATTTTGTAACTAAGTGGAACTGCAATCCCAAGTCTTTCTTTTCCAATGCTCATACATGAACTGGCTACCCTGGTTACACATGTGCATATCCCATGAGATTGGACCAACAAAGTTTCTAATAATAGATTGCAGTAACAGGTGATTTTATATTGCCACAATGTATTTTAATAAATAGACCCCTCTGGTTCCAATATAATTAAGTGCAACCCTGAAACACAGAAGGCTTTGGAGATGCTTAAAGGCTGTGGAGAAAACATTAGGTCAACAAGCTTTTTGTTTTCACTTGTCAGCCAAATAATTAAACTGAATTTTCTCATTGCCCCACAATTTTGTTTCATATACAAAAATGTCATTTTAAGCTTGTTTGCCTTCTCAGAGCATGTATGTTGTTTAGAGAGATGAGACATGTCATATAAGTGTATATGAACAAAACAATGTTCTTACCTGCAATCTTGATCTGAAAGTGCGAGAAAGGGCTGAAAATAGACATTGTAGCCGAGACAGGCTAAGATAAGAAATCCATGCAGTAACACTAGGCTACCTTAGTGGCAAATATCCCATGCAAAAAAAAAATCACTAAATTATGTAAACTATATTTAATGTATCTTTTCCATATCAAATGCAGAAAATTATTTTGTTAAAATTATTTCACTTTTAAAAGAGATGAGGTAATTCTGATAATATATTATTATGATATGCCGAAGAAATGTTCTAAGCATTTCCACTTCTTGGGTAGCTAGTCTATTGCCCATGTAATCAGCATTAATGCGGGATTGATTTTTTCACAACGGAAATTAAAGTGAACAAATGAGATACAGCTTGTACTCTGCTGGAGTGCTTTTTACAAGAGAAAATGATGGGCTGCAGAGAAAAGGACAAAAGGGTATGAAACCCATGGATACAAAGATATTTGCTAGCAGCCAGGCGCTGCTGGTAAAAAAGGAAATATTTGCTCATGAAAAATTACTAAGGAATATGCCACTGTCCACACAGCATATTCAAAAGTGTCCCTCGAATTTGGTTTACTTTATACTGCATGTCTAACTGATTTAAGGAGGACCTGTTACCTCTGGGGCTGAAGTTATTTAATGAAACAGAGGGTAATAGAAGACAAATGCAGAAAATCCCCCACTCTGTCTATTTACCTTAGCCAGGCGAACATATGAGCTGTATGTCATCAGTGTAACAGGGGCTGGTGGTGGAGATACAGAACACTGCCCAGTAGGCTATTAGCTTACTGGGCAGGGGCGCACACAGGGGGGGTTTCTGGGTCTCCAGAAACCCCTCCACTAACGAAGTGCCACACATAGCGGCACTGTACTATATAGCAGCCGCGGTGCTGTCAAAGAAGCGTCCGCAGTGGTGCTGTATTGTATACAGCACCGCCGCAGACGCTTCTTTGACAGTGCCGCGGCTGCTGTATAGTACAGTGCTGCCGAAACGGAGCTGCTGCTCACTCGCGGTTTTTTGTTTTTTTTTGGGTGGGGGGGGAAACCCCCCCTAAAAATCCTGTGTGCGCCCCTGCTGGGTACTCTATATAATTATTATTCTCCTGGACAAACCCGTAGGTGGGGATGTGGGCTGTTTCAGAAGGCTGTGAATGGGGATTTCATTATGAGTTTACCCTTCCTCTCTACTTTCTGTCTCGTTCAGGAGTCAAATGTTTATAGCTGCACAACATTTTAATCCCCTTTTTAAATTAACTGAAGTATCACGTGTGTTAAATAAAGACATAAAGATAAAGAGAAGACATTAAACTAAAAATACACAACAGAATTAGAATGTTGAATTTAGGCTACAAAATGTACATCTCATCAGTGTGAGATATGAAACAATGGCTTTTACAGTGTATAGGGGAATCTACCAGAATATTCTAGAATTTGAGACACATGAATAATCTTGTTATTCACTCCGCAATCATTCTAGAATATTCCCCCTCTGCTTACAAGTGATCCATCACCCAAACCGCAGTCGGTTGACAGTTGAGCGGTTCGTGTTGTCTACTGTGTTTTTCTTGTTTCTCGTCCATGTAATATATTTGTATACATGTAATTAGTGTAAATAAGTCAAGTTGTATACAGAGTGGTTTTAGTGACAATTTGTATAAACAGACAATATTATTAACTAAACTATATTTTTATTGGTGTTTTTTTTTTTCAGAGAAATAGAAGTTCTTCACAAAGAGGCTGATTAACAATCCTAATGCATTCTGCCACATTTACGGTGAATGCTCACTGCAAAAACAAAGAAAAAACATTACAGACTTTGTAAAGCAAGCTTATCTTGTGTAATTTGGCGTGGCACTTGGAGACCAAGACAAGTCTTGGACTCTCCATAAGGTTTGACAAATCTGTGTAGAATTCTTGCAACAGTGGAAAAAAAATCGACACAGGAACAGTCAAACTTCAGTGTGCCTACTGTTGTGGCCAGAGCCTAATAAGCACCACAACGATTATTATTGTGAAGTTAATGTGAAAGGTTTCATTCATTACAAACAGCGTTTTACAATCCATTAATTGTAATTATCCGTATCAGCTTACTATGTTTATCTGTTATTATACCCAAAAAATGACATTATGTATTTCATGTGCTTAATTTTGCATGAATTGAGAAAATTTCAATAGTACGCTCTGTCGGACCATTACATATTTTGCTTTTTCATGTTTTTCAATGGGATACCAATCAAAAATTAGAGCCAATCTAGCAAAATATCATGTCACATTCGGAATCAGCACCACAAAGTTACCCTAAAATCACTCTATTATGATTGGCAATAAAATGAGTGTTGACCAGTGTAATCATTTTGATAAAAATGGTATCTTACCTTTAAGGAAAAAAACTATTTTTAATTTGATTAATTTTCACTTTGCCTTTCTATAAATGTCTCTCTAGTGATATCTTACTCAGCAATAAGTATTACTACTACTTACATAAAAATGAACAATAGTACTATATTGGTACATATTACTGGTCATCACTGCTACTCATGGCATATTTGTGGCTGCCGACGGTGGTTGACAAGCTCCTTAGGGAATACCTTCAGTGATAAGGGCTCAGTATCAGTGTCCCATTTCAACTGCAGGTGAAATAATCATAACACAAAAAATGTTCTTGTAGTTTATGTCCATTTACTTTAAATTAAGTTTAATTACAAAATAAAACAAAAAACTGTGTGGCCCTATAGGAGGAGTCCAAAACTACATCTTTAGGGCCCAATGCCTCACTACTGTCGTATGCACAACACTGTCAGCATTGTGCAATAATAATGTAACAACTATTAAAGCTGGAAAATGGTTATAGAATAAACAACACATGTTTTACTACAAGTCACTGTACAGTTAGCACTTAAGAAACTATACTTGTCAATTCGCATTTCGTGTTATGGAGCTGGACAATGATGGATCATTGATTCATTCTTATCTGAGATGTACTTGAAGGTGGACTTGGAACACTGGTGCAATGTGCACATTGTTGCTGCCAAATGCTGAACAACTTATTTAATAGGACAGTTTTAAGCATTTTACTCATCTCTAGCAGAGTCCTTATGGCTGCTCCACTAAGCCATGTATAGATTTTTATATCTGATGGATAAACCACTGACAAGAATTATTTGTCAACTAGGTCAAAGCAATGTTTGAAAACTGACTTGATTTATTTTGGCCCCTGAAATCCTATTGTACTAATTAAAGTTGTTTTAATAAGCTGTAATCAATAACCCTTTAACCTCAGTTGTAAATACAGGAACAGTTAAAAAAGTAAATATTTATGCTGTAATAACATTGTAGATTACATATGTAAACATAGCTCTGGAAAACACTGTGAGCTTGTAAATTAGGTGTCAACTGTTTAATTAAATAACAGCAATACACAATGAATTACATTATTGACACTGGATGTTATAGAAGACATTTTTGTAGAACCGGGCAACTAATTATCCTTATATAATTGTTCATGTGAAAATTTAAATAACAAAACATTTTATTTAGGAATACTATATTATTTCTCGCAGAATTATAAATTAAACCAGTCAGTTAACTGACCCAAACATAGGTCACTGGACCATTCAAGCATAATCTTCTTTTAGCAAACAGAATTCAGAGAGCTCCTTTTACTGTGACCCCATCCACATAGACACGAAAGATACTGATACATTGGGGGAATTAAACTATCCAATACGTTGCTGTGGTTGCTGGCCCTATTGATATGTCAAGCAAACATCTTCTGTATTACTGCTACTTTTCCAATTCTTGGTACATTAAATAATAAATATCGGAAGTCCCTGGAGCTCTTAATAATTTGTATTGCACAAGGTCCTTTACCACACCATGTACCAGTGATTCAAGTGTTGCATGGCACACATGCATAAACAGAGCAGAACCTGAGCCACAGAGGGAACCAGCTTGGTGAAGTAAATTTTGTATATATGGTCCCATTCTTGGGTGGACTCTACGTATAGTGGGAGACTTTTATACATAAGGGAGTAGTGGGCAGGGCCGTAACTAGGGCTGTGCGACAGGGGCGACAGCCCAGGGCGCAACGCTGAAGGGGGGCGCAATTTAGGAATATTTTAGGTTAATTTGGTTAAAATTGAGGGCTAGGGGGGCGGCATTTGTCTTTCTCGCCCAGGGCACTAGAATTCTAAGTTACGGCTCTGGTAGTGGGTATCAATGTTAGGGTAGGCAGTGGTTAAAAGAGTAGTCAATATCCAAGGCAATGGAGCAAGAAGGTATTTCAAAGGGAGTGGCTGCACCTATAATCGGCAAAGATGAACTGATCTCCCTGCAATCTAAAGAACATGGAGCAGATGGGTTTATGAGCAAAGCCTATCTGGTGATAATTATCTACAGTGAAAGCACTGCACTGCCCGAATGGCTGCTCGGAGGCATCCATAGCGATTGAGCAGTCATGAAAAAATGGAGCGGGTCTGTGCTTTCTGCTCCTTAGAGGAGTTACCTCCTCATTCATTCATTAATTAACCTATGTTGTGTTAATGAAGAGTGGTGTTCATTATACAAACCACACTCATAGTGAACACAAAATATAAACAAATTAAAATACTCTATACATAAACACAAAAACAAAAAACAAGAAAGCATATGCTTTGATCTTCCTAGGATACAATTAGGTGACAGATACAATTGCAGAGTGAAGGAAACTATGTTTCTTTCTAACTGCACAGTGAATACTATTGTAAATGTTCTGTAAGCTAATCACAGGTCACTAATAGAAAAGAGAAAATTCTAAGTTATAAAACCCCCAAAAAAACGTAATCTTATTTGCGAATAGACAGCTTTACATGAACGTAAACCCAGATTTAGCTGGACAATATCAGACAGAGCAGATAGCAGTAATCCACATTAGAGATCCTCTACCAATATTAGAGCACTATAGGGGGCACTCAGTCAAGCTGTTTAACATAGGTTTTAAAAGGATTCACATCTGATAGTATTAAGTTAAGCCAACATAGGTCTAAATTCATATATTTTAAACCAGTCGTGAGCAACAGGCAGCCCAATGAACTTTCACCTGCACCACCCAGCCAGCTGCTCCCAATCCGATTAATTATTTGCTTATTAAAGCAGAGAACAAAACTAAATCGGAGCAGCTGACTTCCACGTCATGTGATCTCTTCTGCACAATGCAGGAAGGTCAGGCAGCAGAGTAGGAGGAGGGAGTGCAGCATGCTTTCCCTTCTTCCTCTGATGGCTCCATATCACGTGGCTGCGTGAGCCTCCCACCACAGTTTCTCAAGCCGCGGAGGTCTTGGTCAGAAAGTCAGAGCTGCAAAGAAGTCAGGACATGAGACCAGAGGAGCAGAAGGAATGAATAGGAGAGTATGAGTCATTAGTATGTAATAGAAGGGAATACTTATGGAGAACTGGAAAATTTACAGATAGATCATTATATGAACAGATAAAACTTTAAAATAAAAAAGGGGATAAGCATTAAAAATAAATCACATATGGACAGGAGGGCGGTGAGCAGAAGATAGAGGTGTGAGGCATGTGGTGGTGGTTTGAAATGCATGTGGTGAGAACTGGGGGCATGTGGGGGCTTTGGAGTACATTTGGGATCAGAGGGCTTGTGGTGGTCTGCGTTCATATGGGGCTATTTTAGAGCAAGTGGAGGCCTAAGCGGCATTTGGTGAAACAAGTGGGGGCATTTTTGTATGAGGGCCGTTTCAAGTTTTGGGCTGTTTTTCCATTCTTGAAATTAAGGGTAATCATCGGTCGTTTTGAAACTCAGTAGGCCGCACATGCAGCCTTTGAAGTATATCAGGTTGCCCATTATGGTTTTATATGGTTGAACAAAAAACTGTTTCTTGAAATGTGTGAAAATATTAAGAATAAATTCTCCTTTACTAAATATAACCAAATAACTAATTACCTGAGGAAAAATAAATGACTAACACAATATATCCCTGTGTCCCATTATTAAGAATACAATCAAATTTACAAGATCCAAAATACAGAAGGGGATTGCACAAAAAAGGGATAGTGTGTAGCCATCAACTTCTAATCCTGTGACAAATATCCGCAAAAAAAGATGGAGGTTTGACATTTACATCGGTATGACTTATAAATAGCTTTGCTTGGTGCCCCATTTCTCCTTTTTTTCCAGACAAGTGTGCTTTTATGTGATGTGATGTGATAGAAACACATAAAAAAAACACTAATGTCCTTTTATAATTACCTGCCCCATCACTTACAGTAATGAATGTAATGAAACGTGCTACCTCAATAATTTTCAAATGTTATCAAACGAGACGTGAGGTGGTGGGATCTATTAAATGGTTATATAAACTGAAATATTGTTATAAAATGATGTCACATTCTGCTCAAAGCAGGCATAAGGAAACATAAGCAAAGTGTAAAATAATAAAAGGAGTATTGAGAATATTTATATTATAGAGTATTTTCTTGGAAGTCAACAGAGAGCATTATGGGTGAGCGGAATAAAGTTTCTCCATCTGCACGCACACTTATAGACTTACAGACGTGGGTGGTAAAAAACAACCCTAGTTAAAGCATGGTCAAAACCTTGTACTTTATGCTTGCTTTTAACAATGTGTTCAAAGTTTGTTCATCAACTTACTTTAAAACTTAGCTGCAGCATAGTGCACTGTGTACTTAATGAATATACCGGTAGTATTTTATCTGGGGATAACACTGAACTCTGCAGGCAACGTTGAAAATGACGCACTGGAAAGCAAAGCTAATGCTTTTCAGTAGTTGAGTGTGTACAGGTTGATTGATTTAAACTCTAATATCCACACTACTCGTCTGCCAAATTTAAATGTTTCAACAGTGTCTCATATATAAAGAAATTGGTGCTCAAAAACAAGTGTGTGGACATGTTAATATTATTAATACCTTGTCTGCTTAGTAATAACTCTGTCTATATTAAATGAACTTGTACTATACCCTTGATTAAATCGTAAACAAGAACTAAACAAGATAACTAAGACTCCAAAATGATGCTGGTTGATATTTTTGGACATTTCAGGCGTAAAACATTTACATGAGTTGATCGAATTGCTTTTACAACATAAACATAAAACATGTCGATTTGGTGGTTTGACTGGGCCTGGCCTGGTAATAACATCAACGCATCCTGAACTTAGTAATAAATGACCTGGAAGTAATACAAACATGAGTTTGGCATTACAGCATGAATTTACCTCATTTCAATATTTTACCTAAGAGTGATTTGTAAGATTTCAGTTTTTATGTCCAGTAAATAAATGTTTTAATATCAATAAAATATGTTGCTAATAATGGCTAAATTAAGATGCCAAACATTAATAAAACCGGAAACACATTAAGCACCTCTGACTATAATGGGTTAAAAGTGTCTTTAGCAGTGAGGTGTGTTATCATCACACATTAGTGTGGTATTTTGACTTCCTATTTGCTCATCTATAATCACTTTAAGTTTGTTTCCCATGTTTCCCTCCTGCTCTAAAGAGACCCAGTTTCTTATATCTGACATAAATTGCTATTGATTTTCCTAACTCCAACATACTACAGCAGTGATGGAGTCAATGGAGTATCTCAGTGGTCATCAAAGCTGCCTGAAATGCATGAATCCCAGTGACACCTTTCTGCCTGGGTAATCTGTGCAGCCAGTCTCTGTGACAACCTTGGTTATATAAAGGTGAGAATTATTACTATGTCCATAATAATAACAATGTGTTACATTGCTCCAATTACTTGTGTTTTACTGCAAATAGTCAAAATTGCTTTAACATAGAAACACAGAGCAGTCTACAAAATATGAATGGATCACGAGAGACAGAGTAATGGGGAAAAAGAGAGGGAGGGGGAGATAGAGAGAGAGGGAGGGGGAGATAGAGAGAGAGGGAGGGGGAGATAGAGAGAGAGGGGGGAGGGAGGGAGAGAGCGAGAGAGAGAGAGCGAGAGAGAGAGGAAGGGATGGAGAGAGAGGGAGAGAGAGAGGGAAGGGGAGATAGAGAGAGAGGGAGGGGAGGGAGAGAGAGGGAGAGAGAGAGAGAGCGAGGGAGGGGAAGAGATCGAGAGATAGAGAGGGAGACATCACTGGGGCATTTAATGATGATTATTCATGTGACCTCAATAATATTCATTAGTAGAGCTCTCGTGAAGTGACCTGAAGTTTTCCCAGGCTTTTACTTCCACTCAATGCTTCTTTTTGAGTCTCAAATAAGTTAAAAGTTAAAGTTTTAACTTCTGCTGTTAATTTGGGTTCATCAAGTGTCTCAATTATGGGAAAACCAAGGCAAATGGGAGCTATATTCATGAGGCACTTAAATGCTGCATTCCATTGAATATTGGTACAGCTCACAAAAGACTACCTCAGTTGTGCCAAGGCTACCAGGCCACCCTTAAACAACTTTAGGGTGCCGGGCATTGGAGGCAGCACTGTGGCGGGTAACTACACTAACAATGTCTCTGAATAAGACATTGTTAGTTAGGCAACCAGATCAGTGCGATCGCCTTGTGGAAGCACTGTCTCTCTGTATCCCTCTGATGTCGGGCTCCTGACAGTGTTGTGACATCTGGAGCTGCCAGTGTAGAGGAGCCGAGAGGCTCAGAAAAAAAGCTAGAAGAAGTAAGAAGCGGAGAAGATGAGAAAAGGTAAGGCAATTTCACTAACACAAAGAAAACGGAGGAAAAGAAGAGGCACCAGTAAAAAGGAGGGAGAGCGAAGGCTTCAGTAAAAGGAAGGGAGAGAGGGGGCACCAGTAAAAAGGAGGAAGAGCGGGACACCAGCAAAAAGAAGGAAGAGCAGGGCACCAGTAAAAAGGAGGAAGAGAGGGGGCACCAGAAAATGGGGGACTGGCTGGAGAAAATGACGGGTGGGGGGGTGACGTTCAGAAAATCTCCACAAGTTACATACTATTAATTTAAAGGAACTTAAGGTTTGAGCAGACATTTTATTAGTATTTGCTCATTATTTGGCCCTCCCCTGTTGCTATCTATTAGTATAATTAATTTAAATCTGCAGAATACATTAACATATAAACAAAGGTAATCTAAATGAAAGACATACAGTATTAAAATGTTGATTTATTTAAATTTTGTGGGCAAGAGCGCATGTGAGAAAAAAGCTGGTGGACATGGGGGACGTGTGAAAAAAAGCTGGCTAGGGCATCTAGGGTAAGGGTGCATATGAAAGGAAAGCTACCTAGCAGGGGTCTTGTGAGAAAAGCAGGTGGAATGGAGGTGGCATGTGTGACAAGAGCTGATGGGTACAGGGTATGTGTGAGAAAAGCTGGTGGGCAGCAGGGGACATGTCAGTGTGTAACAGGTGAGTGATTTTTTTGTATTGTTTTGTTCTGAAATCTAACATTTGGAGCCTCTCCTCTAGATATCCTGCGTGAAGCGTGGACAGCATTCTCTGCCAGACATCAGTGCATTTGGACTTACCAGCCAACCAGGAGGAGGTAAGAGTTACTATTTTTATTTTACAAATGTCAAGTGTGTGGAATTGGGGGGGAGGAGCGGCGGTTGGCTGAAGCTTTGCCTAGGGTGGCAAGGTGCTATCAGCCCTGCAGGAAACGTGCACTTTAGGCAGGAACATAATCAGAGAAGGACTGAATTTGTAATAAACATTGTGTCACCAAAGCCATAGGAAAGGAAATGTGTGCAAAAATATTTTTAAGAATTCACAAATAAGCATGTAAAGATTGCCATAACAGAACCATTATTTTTATTTTATATTGTGTACATTAAGAATTTCCTTTACAACTCGCATTAGATGCACCGCACAAAATGTCCGGCTTTGCACCAATGCACCTACATGGTTCGCCCACCACATACTTTAGAACCACGCTTTTAATGAAATAACATTTTTTATCCTAAAATACTGCTTCTTTTTGCTCCTTTATGGGTTAAATTAATCATGAGAGTGATGGAACATTGGTACAGCCTTTCTTTACACTTACTTTGTGTTTTTAGTTTTTTTTTGTTTTTTTCCTTCTTATAGTGGGCAAAATTCACCAAGAAATGTGCTTCTCTGCCGGCATGCAAATAAAAAGATCGAAATGCACTCCATCATACTGTAAGTATAGGAGAGACCTGATATCAAATTATATTAAATAATATAACAATTATTTTTTCAACAGCTTGCAACATTTGGCAGTGCAATATATTAAATAAAGATGACAACAAACTTGACAGATGTTCGCACACCTTTATTTACTGAAAATATGCGGGTCTAAAACTTCAACCTTACACACCCTTAGTTAATTGATAAAATACTATGTAATTGTTTTCCATCCTGTCAGACTCACTTACCAAAGTAAGTGTAAGAACATTAAAGTTAATTAGGAATAACATCTGCACAGTTCAGAAGATATAACTATTTCAAGTTACTTAAAAAACTTGACAGTCCCCCTACAAAAGAGGCAATCAGCACCAGGCTTTGCCAGGCTGGACTGGTCACACTATAATACAATACAGCACCGCCGCGGACGCTTCTTTGACAGCGCCGCAGCTGCTGTATAGGACAGTGCCGCTATGGTGGGCACTAAGTTAGCGCAGGGGGGGGTTTCTGGAGACTCAAAAACCACCCCTGGCTGTGCCACTGTAATAGGGAGATAGGCAGCGCGGGTCCATGAACAAACTTAATTAATCTTGGTGGGTCAATACACTTACAGCTAATCAGTGTGGCTTTTCACACTCAATCTCAATCAAGACAAAATTGTCTAATTGACTATTTGCGTACTGGCCCTTTTCATTAATTCACATTGCAGCTAAAGGCTAGGAGGCCCTGCACTAAAAATCTAAATAGTTTGTGGATGGGCAGCCTGCATGAATTTTACACAACTGATTCGCCTAGGAAATTTATCCTGTGCTGACCTGAAACAGTGCCACACAAGAGGTTGATTTACAAAATAAGGGAACTGGGTCTAGGAAACAACATATGTAATTTGGTCGAAAACTGGTTGGAGATTAGGGAACAGAGAGTTGTGATAAATGGAACATTTTCTAATTGGTCAATTTTTGCAGATGACACCAAACTCTGTAAGATAATAAAATCAGAGCAAGATGTAGTTTCTCTACAGAGGGACTTAAATAAATTGGAGGATTGGGCGGCCAAATGGAAGATGAAGTTTAACATAGATAAATGTAAGGTTATGTGCTTAGGGATCAAAAACAAGCACGCAATCTATAAATTAAATGGGACAAATTTAGGGGAATCTAAAATGGAAAAGGATTTGGGAGTGATCGTAGGTCGTAGACTTAGCAATAGTGCTCAATGTCAAGCAGCAGCTGCAAGGGACAATAAAGCATGGCATGCATAAAAAGGGGCATAGATGTAATTTTCCACTATATAAATCATTGGTAAGAGCTCTTCTTGAATATGGAGTACAGTTCTGGGCACCACTCCATAAAAAATACATTTTGGAACTAGAAAGGGTTCAGAGAAGGGCAACAAAAATGGTAAAGGATATGGAGTCATTAAGTTATGAGAAAGGGTTAGCCAGTTTAGGCATGTTTACTTTAGCAAAAAGGCATCTCAGAGGGGACATGATTACTACGTACACATACAGTACATTAAAATTCAATACAGACAACTTTTAGGGGAACTTTTTACGCCAAGGACTTTACACAGGACACGCGGTCACCCCCTAAGTTTAGAAGAGAGGAAGTTTCTCAACCAGCAAAGGAAGGGGTTCTTTACAGTAAGGGCAGTCAAGATATGGAATTCACCAACAGGGAAGGTTGTGATGGCAGATTCAATCGATAGGTTTAAGAAAGGGATAGACAAATGTTTAGCTGAAAAGGGTATCCAGGGTTACGATCGTTAATTAAAATGAAGGACAGTAATGGATCCAAATAGAAATAGGACTGCAATATTGGGTAAGGAGGGATTTTTCCCAATTGGCGGTTTCTTTATCTGGACCAAATTCAAATATAAGAGAGGGGTCACAGGAGATCCAAATAGGTTGAACTTGATGGTCTGGTGTCTTAATTCAACCTCATCAACAATGTTACTATGTTACACATCATACCTCAAGAGACACCCACTTTTCATGCAACATTATCTTTGTTTCAGAAGCTATTACATTGCAACAGGCTTTTATCTTTTTCCTCACTGATATTTCCAATTTTGTGCAACCCTATTGTCCCACTGGCACGATCTAAAACTCTTGATGGCTATGGGGGTGGTGTTGGTCACCTTTGGGTTCAGAACTGGACTAGGAACAGCAGGATGGCTACTCTGTAAAAACTATGTGTCATCATCAACAAACCTTCCTTTGTTCATTGGTGTTATGCACAGGGCCGGTGCTAGGTTTCGCGGCGCCCTAGGCAAAATTTCGCTACCGCGCCCCCGCCCCCGAACACACTAAATAAAAAAATAATTAGATTTTTGTTTACCTTTTCTTCCTCTAGCTGCTCCTCGCGATGCATGCTGAGAGGGGAGGGGAGGGGGACGTCGGGAACAACTTTATTCACACTGTCTGTCAGTGACAGACAGTGTGATACTTCAGAGGCGCCGCCAGACAGACTATCACATGATCACTGACGTCAGTCAGTGATCATGTGTGAGATGCGCCGCGGACATTGAAAAACCCGAGCCGCTGAACCGCTGACTAGATTAGAAAATCTAGTCAGCGGCACCCTGCAGGTCCCGGCGCCCTAGGCAACTGCCTAAGGTTGCCTAATGGGAGCGCCGGGCCTGGTTATGCACAAATAAAACATTTCATACAATCAATTCCATCTAGGCAATCATTCTTAGGCAAATGACCACTTTTGAAAAATATTGCACAGCAGACGGCAGATCTAGCAAATACTTTCACATACTTACAAAATACACCTTACGTAAACTTTTCCAGGACCTCCTGCATATACCAAAGAAAAAACTTAATTTGTTTTTTTGCTGTGACAGTGGAGCAAAATATTTCTATCCATTCAGAAAGCCCCAATTTTTAGTAAGACATAACAGGCAATTGTTAAGCTTCTCTCAAGATGGTACCGCACGCCAATACAAAGGTATTTTCAGCAGTCTCCCCACTATGCTAGAACTGCAGAGTGTAATGTGGAACTTTGCTAAACATTTTCTGGTCATGTTCAAGGATAAAACTCTTCTAGCAGGAAGTCCCTTCCACCCAGGGGCGGGCTGGGCCGGGGGACAGGGGGGCATTGCCCCCCCGGGCCGCTCAGAATCACGGCTGTTAGGGCCGCCGGCTCCCCGGAAGTAATATCAATGTGATGCGGCCGCGCAGGCGGCGTGTGCCCCCCGGGCTGACGTCCGTCAGCCCGCGCCTGCTTCCACCCAAATCCTTAGACACAGGAATACACATTTAGACCCCACGTTTTGTACTTCTGCATTCCAAATTTTAAGGCTGAGGCATATAGGTTTCTCTTGAAGCACCTACTAAGTTCTGCTAAAGCACGCATACCTCTTGTTGTGAACATAGAGAACTTTCAGTTACTTATAAGGGTTAACCCATCACATAATTGTGGGGAATAAGGCCGAAATCATAACTGCAGTGCAAATATGGTATTATAATTGAATCCATTGATAAGTTGAGCTACTGAAGTGTAAAATGTGAAGTCAAAAAGTCTGTTGTATGTGTATTCAGGGACTCTGCACATCCCAGTGTGAGAAGATAGCAGTGTCATCTGTGACAGCTTCAAAGAGCCCCCTGCTGTATTCTGACACAAGTTAGTTTTTGGACACCGGAATAGACTTTTAGGAACCGCTTAGCAAGTGTCTAGCTCAAAGAGGCCATGTGCTGGCTATAATTTTATATAGACAAAAGAAGTCAGTTTATCACAGATTATCCAATTCATATAAGTGATGCTCTAAATGTAACCCCTTTTATTTCAAACGGTTTGCTTTTGTATGTTATATCAGTTGTTTATTAATTGTTTTTCTTTATATCTGAATGCCCTGTACTTTTGTATATTAAATCTATAATTTAATATGTGGTATCCTTGATACTCTAACAAATCCATTAGCCTGTTAAAACGAATATAGCTCGACCAAGTTAACCCTTTGAATGCAGATGTGTGATTTGTTGATAAATTTAATTAACAAGCTCAGTGTGTGCTTGCACTTACATTTGTGTAACAGTCTGGAGGTGTGAAGAGTTAACCTTTTGTTTGCTGGTGTGGGCCTTGTTAGCCTGTGGGTAGCTAGAAGCGTTGTGTGCCAGTGTAGGACAATATATTGGGGTCCTATTGCACATATTCAATAGATGGTGGCAAACCTGAAGTGTGTGGGGGTGTGAACACTCTTTGGGGGTGATTCAGTAGGTCTATAACCTGTGTGATAGTTAGAGAGAGACTGCGGGCTGGAATTGTGTGCAAACTCATACAGCAAACACCCAAAGTCACGGCAGCTGGTAGCGTGTGCATGGGTTTCCTCTGGGCACTCCGGTTTCCTCCCATACTCCAAAAACATACTAGTAGGTTAATTGGCTGCTATCAAAATTGACCCTAGTCTCTCTATCTATCTCTGTGTGTGTATGTTAGGGAATTTAGACTGTAAGCTCCAATGGGGCAGGGACTGATGTGAGTGAGTTCTCTGTACAGCGCTGCGAAATTAGTGGCGCTATATAAATATCTGATGATGATTATGATTCCTGTTTCCTAAATAAACAATTTAAAAAAGAAGACGCTTAAAATAAACAATATACACAATACACATTTTTAAGACCTATGCAACTAGGGTTTTTTTAGTCATCAACGGAATTGACTCAGTGATTCACTCACAATCAAGTCACTGAAAAAGCTTTTCAAAGCACTTGTATTGTTCCCATCTCAAAACAGCAATCCATTCCCAGCAATCTGAAGGCATTTTTACACTGGAACAATATTTATGTATGTACATGTCCAAAATACTATAATTAGGGTATATTTCTATGTACGCAATTGCTGTACATGTGATACCAAAATAACTTTTTCTATTTTTTTTTATATATATCTTCATAACGGCAACCAGAATATAGTATCATTTGTAAATGATAATCTGGCAGAACAGACTGGTTCTGCTTTGATAATGCTCAAAATACGTTTTTTAACACAAAACATTACATTTGTCAAAAGGAAAATATGATTTAAAAACATATCGGTGTAGGTCCTGTGCAACAAAAATGTCTTACTGGGTAGGTACTTAGAAAAAAAATAACTCCCTTCACTGTCCAACACCTTTTTTACAATCCTCACTACTAGCCTCCTAATACAATTACATAGTAGGAAGTGTGCAGTGATAGAGAATTGCATCATTCACTGACCGATTGCCTGCGTTACTGTATCAGGAGCACATTGGTAACAGGCATTGGTAACAGTGGGGAATGGTGTGAGCCAGAGAACTGGTTATAAGGCCATTTCAAATAGACACACCCCTTAAAGAAAAAGGCATGCTCCCATCATCAGAATAAGTGTCCCGATCTCCTGCGGACCACTGTAAATGCTTCATCCCTTAAATTTAACATGTGTAAGATAAAATACATTTCCATACGAGAGAAAAATCTGTTTGGCTGGAGTACCTACTGTGCCAGGGGCAAGAATTGTCCCGTTTGTTCAACTAATTGTTGCTTTGATTTTTCCTACTACTGGCGGAACCCCAAATTACTCTACATCAGTATAATTAGAACGGTACATTTCACACACAAAAAAAAAAATCATACTTGAATTCTAAAACCTTGAGATCCAAATAAACATGTATATTGCCTTTTAATTGCATCTCCTAGTCACTAGATGGTGCTAGTTGTACCTACTGTTAAAAATTAAGTGTTTTGTGTAAAATATGTTTTCATCACCACTTTCATGTTTTATATGCTTATCTATTTGGAAATGTTATTTTTTTCACATGACTTTATTTTTAGTGGTAATTGGGGGCTTATAAGTGGTTTTGATTAAGATCTCAAATTAATCAAATTCCCCAGTTAAATATAATCCCTCTTTAAACTAAAGTACTAGTTTATCCAATATAAAAAGGCATCTAGCAACTTTCACAGAGACATTAGTAAAATATTTTTTAAAGCGGCTATTGGCTCAAGAACGGCAGATCTAGAGCAAAAAGTTGATGAGGTCTGCCACTTCCAAGAATTTGTGTCTACAGAGTTATCTGACATTCGTGCGGACATGGAATCGTTCAAAGATCAGCTGGAAGATAATGAAAACAGGAATAGGAGGAACAATCTCCGCATTCGAAATATTCCAGAGACAATAGATGGAGATCTACTACCCAAATATCTTGAGAAACTTTTCCTTCATTATCTACCAGATACCTCTGCATCGGACGTACAGACAGACCGAGCCCACAGAGCACTACGGCCGAAACCTCCACCTAACCAACCGCCTAGAGACGTCATTGTCCGGTTCCATTACTATAAATACAAAGAACAATTTGTTATGGCCACCCGGGCGACATCCTCACTTCAGTTTGATGGATCTGACCTTCAAGTTTACCAGGATCTTGCTCCCTCTATGCTGCAGAAACGACGAGATCTCGCCCCAATCACTAAGCTATTAAGAGATCACAAAATTCGATATCGATGGGGGTTTCCGTTCCACCTACTGGTCGGCCACGAAGGTCAATCTCATAAGGTTAAGACGCCAGACCAAGGAATCACCCTGCTGCGGACTCTGGGAATAGCGATACCTCCAACATTGATATCAAACACAGCGGAGATTGTGAGACCAGGGGCTCCCACGGCTTCATGGACACAAACATGAAAGACTTGGACATAAGTTTCTAACTTTTGCCGACAGAGAGTTCAGAAAACCGGTTCGTGATACCTGGAAAAGATTAGCGGCAACTCTAATAATGTTTCAGAGACATGAATGAAGGAAATTCTACTCATATTGGTTCCTGAGTTATCGTCAACAAGCAAGTAGACTTACATTGCATTCACGATACAATATTGTTGTTATTTTTTGTATGTTTTCTGACTGATGTCTCTCAATTGTTGTCCAATGTTAACACTGTTCTTATTTTCTGTTAATGTTACGGTTACTGTTAGCCAAAATGACTATATAGAGTTAGCTAAACTGATAATGTTCTACATAGTAATACTTTTGTATTTATCTCTTCCTTTTAAATGTTTATAAGCTACATACATGTATATTTCTCCTCGCATATTTGCAACGACTAGGATTCCCCCTTCTCCCCGAGCAAGTGTACCCACGGCTACACAACCACCCCCCACACTCCCCAAGTACACAGGATGTACTGGTCTCGACTTTTTGAAGACATGACTTGCCAGTCAAGCTGTCTTCTCTCCCCTCACTCTACTTTCATTCCCCTACTAACCCATTTTCTCCCCTCCCTATCCTTGGCACCTCGGCCTGATATCGAGCTGCTCCTTTTATACTACCCAAAATTATCTTGGCATAAATTCTACTGGTATCAACCATGACCCTCTCGGTTCTAACTATAAATGCTAATGGTCTTAATACGCCACAAAAGCGCACTATTTTGTTCCAGTACTTGAAACGTCATTCTCCTCAGATTGTAATGTTGCAAGAGACGCATTTCCAACATATACACCCAAATCTACAATGCAAACTCTACCCTCAGGTTTATTATTCCACATCTTCCCAAAAAGTCAAGGGTACAGCTATCCTACTTCACCATACTCTTCCTTTAACAATCAATACATCCTATACAGACCCCCAAGGACGATATGTTATTCTAACAGGTTCTCTCCTCTGCACACCAATTACTATAGCTACACTATATGCTCCCAACACATCACAAAACACCTTTTTTTCTCAATTTTTCTCCAGACTTTCACAAACTGGGACTGGAAGGATAATAATAGGGGGGGACTTTAATGCCATCTTAAACGTTCGATTAGACCGTTCACCTCCAACATTACGAGGTAGTCAAATAGCACGTGAAAGCCTTAAACTACAATCCTTGATCACTCAAGCTAATCTTTATGATACATGGCGAGTGCTATACTCTAATGACAGAACGTATACACATTATTCAGTACCACATGGAACTTACTCTAGATTGGATATGGTACTGGTAGATGCTCTTACGACTCGTTCCCTGAAATCGGCTACTACTACATCAGTTCCCTGGTCTGACCACTCAGCTGTGTTAGTGCGACTTGACGTTTTGCCACCCTTTGCACCATGTTATCGATGGAGGCTAAATGACCATCTATTTCTGAGAAAAGACAATGTTAATACGATACGACAAGCTATTCTTGACTTTCAAACAGACAATGCCCCAGAAGATACCACTTCTACTGTAAGATGGGAAGCTCATAAAGCGACCATCAGAGGACGCCTGATCAGTTTAGCATCTCACGAGAAAAAGCTACATCAAAAAGCAGTCACTGACTTAGAAGCCCAAATCCAAACCCTAACCAGACAGCACCAAACATATCCCAAACGTAAAACTTATTTAAAACTTCTGTCTCTGCGAGGACAACTAGGTAAACTACTAGCCTCAAAGGCGGCTAAGACCCTTCAATGGCTCCAACAGCGACACTATGAAAAAGGGGATAAAGCTGATACATTGCTCGCTCGTAGGCTTCAGAGCAAGCGGACCCGTAATCGCATAATATCCATTAAGGATCAAGCACAGCAATCACTATACGACCCACAATCTATAGCTGATAGATTCAGCACCTATTACACTTTACTATATAATCTCCCCTTGACAACAGACTCCCCAGATATTCTTCATACCCAGATACGAGACTTTCTTCAGACCTGCTCCCTCCCCCGCCTCACTGCGGCAGAGCTCTTAATTCTAAACGCTGACATCACGATAAAAGAGATCAAAGCAACCATTAAGACCCTAAGAAACTCGGCAGCTCCAGGCCCAGATGGTCTCACAGCAATCTATTATAAAAAATTTGGCTCTGATCTGGCACCTATGCTTCTCTCGCTTTTTGAAACAATTTTGAATGGTGGGCACTTTGAAAGGGACACCACCAGAGCAGACGTTATTGTTATAGCTAAAGAGGGACGCGACCCTAGTCACTGTGCAAGCTATCGACCAATTTCGCTATTAAATGTGGACCTAAAGCTATTCGCCAAACTACTAGCAAACAGACTAGCCAGAGTGATTCCCGCCTTGGTCCACCCAGATCAGGTGGGTTTTATCCCTAGTCGGCAAGGAGCCGACAATACTAGACGGGCTATTGATCTAATTGAAATAGCAAACCGGGCCCGGGTCCCTGCTCTGGTGGTGTCTCTTGATGCAGAAAAGGCGTTCGACAGGGTCTCATGGCCCTTCATGAGAGCCACCTTGGGCACAATGGGGTTCAGGGGCCGTTTCCTATGTGGCCTAGCGTCTCTCTATCACAATCCCTCAGCTACGGTTATAGCCAATGGCGCCGCATCGTCTCCGTTTCACATTACAAATGGTACTCGACAGGGCTGCCCACTCTCCCCCTTGCTGTTCGCTCTCACGATGGAACCACTGGCATCGCGTATACGCAGGAACCCGACAATTTCTGGAATTCAAATGGGGACGACTAATTATAAGATATCTATGTACGCAGATGATATTCTTCTTACAGTTACCAACCCCCTTGCCTCCATCCCATCCCTTCAAAAAGAACTTGATGAGTATGGCGCAGTATCTAACTTCAAGATCAACATGGACAAATCAGAAATTCTCCCTCTTAACCTACCTCCCCGCCTATTAGATACCCTGAAGAACCAAACAAACTTCCGATGGCAACAAGATAAACTTAAATACCTGGGAATTTACTTAACGACCCATTATAATCAGATATACGCAGCTAACTTCCCTAGGCTTTTAGACTCACTCAAACGTGATCTTGAAAAATGGGATAAGCTATATATCTCTTGGCTCGGCCGCATGGCGGTGGTAAAAATGAATCTCTTGCCACGAATTCTTTATTTGTTTCAAACCCTACCTGTTCGAGTACCCTCTCTGGCGCTACAGACCCTCCAGAAGCAAATTACTAGATTTGTTTGGGCAGGCAAACGACCCAGAGTAAGAGCCTGCACGCTCTTCCGACGAAATTCAGAAGGGGGGGTGGGCCTCCCAAACATCTCTAAATACTATAATGCTGCACACCTAACCCAGCTAGTCTTATTTCACTCTCCATCTTCCACTAGGCTCTGGGTAGACATTGAGGCTACTTTTTTGCAATTACTCTCGCCCTATACACTGCTTTGGATATCAATCAAACATAGACCACCACTCCCGTTACTCTTATCCACCACCCGTTTCTCCCTCCAGATGTGGGACTACAGTACCCGCACGTTTCAGCTAATAAAAAACCCAGAAGCTATGTTCCCACTGTGGAACAATCCAGCTTTTCCACCAGGGCAACAACACTCCTCTTTTCACCACTGGTCCCGACAAGGTCTAAGATTTATTACTGACATAGCGCCCACGCAGATATTCCCTGAATTTGCGGACTTACAACGACGATATGGCATTCCCCATGACCGTTTCTATCAATACCTTCAGTTGAGACACTTATATCAATCGCTCCCAACGCTTAAGCTTATATACCAACGTACACCTTTAGAAACTTTTTGCAGACGTAAATCCCTTCCTACTGGTCTAATATCTACTTTTTACAGTATCATGGTGGCATTTCGTCAACCTGCCAAAGATCGTTACGAGCTGAAATGGGAAGAAGACCTTGGCGTCGAGCTAGAGATAGAGGAATGGGCTAAGATCAGGTCACGAGTCGCTAAGAGCTCTATCTGTGTCCGTACCAAGCAGAACTCGTATAAGCTCTTATATAGATGGTATTTGGTCCCAACCCGCTTGAAAGCCATATATCCTGACTCCTCTGGTCAATGCTGGAGACTATGTGGACAGGAAGGCTCATTCCAACATGTTTGGTGGTCCTGTCCGAGACTTGTGGAATTCTGGCGGAAAATTCACAATTTAATTAATAGAGTCACCGCAGTAAAACTCCCCCCCTGCCCCTCATATTCACTATTGCATAGGCCTATACCGGATGTTAACAAATATACTATGGCGCTCATAGGCCATATACTTAATGCGGCTAAATGCGCAATAGCAGCAAATTGGAAACATCCAGAATCCCCATCGCTGCCTGAAATCATCAATAGAACATGGCAGACATATAGCTGTGAACACATTACAAGCATCCTCAATGACCGTCCCAATAAATTTCGTGCGATTTGGGATCCTTGGCTCGCCTCCTATGGTTCAGAACAACCAAGGCCTGATTAGAATGGAAACTATTAAATATAGAGTTAGAAGATGTGCAACATATGGTAGATACACGTAATACATCTAGATGCCAAGTCAGGTGCCCCTTTCCCTTCTCCCTCTTACCACACTAACATTGCCTCCTTTCCTCTCCCTCTTTCCTTCCCCTCCCCCTGTTCCCTGCTTTCTCTCTTTTCTTTCCCTTTCTATGTTTTTACTTTGATTGACAAAGTTCACATTGTTCTTTTCATCTGCAAGGTACTTGTTGTTTGATCAATGTAACTTAACCTTTACACTGTTTTGAAAACTGAAAAATCTCCTTAATAAAATATGTTTAAAAAAAAATAAAAAAAAAAAAATATTTTTTAAACCTTAACAGAATTCCCAATATTGGGACTGAGAGTGGATGTATTAAAAAATCCAATCACGGGACATGACAGTTGTGGGTTATAGTGTAGAATAATAAGTTAACAACTGAATAAGAGCATTTACAAACAAATACATATTTTAAGAAACACTTTAGGATGAACAAAATCAAAATGATAATAAAATATTAATACAAGCTAAGACAAATAATAATAAAGTTATTGGGAGTCAATGATATTGAGTTTGGTTTGTTCACTATTAGGAGTTGGCGGTCCACTGATAGTGACCAGTGGCTGGCAGTCCACTGATAGTGACCAGTGGCTGATGGTCCACTGATAGTGACTGAGGAAAATGTTTCACCGGTAGTTGTTGGGTCACTTCCACTGACCAGACAGACTGTTATTGTTTCACTGTCAGTGACCAGGGTTGTGGGCTCATTGCCAACGATTGGGGTTGATGGTTGCTAGTAATTATTGGTTGACCCTTTACGGTGATGGTTCACTGTTATTTACTGGGGATGACCGTTCACGTTTATTGACTGGGGATTGACCGTTCACAGTCAGTGACCGGACTGGGGATTGTTAATCACTGTTAGTGACCAAAGGTTGATGGTTCACAGTTATTGCCTGGGGGTGATGGTTCACAGTTAGTGACCAGGCTGGGGATTGTTATTTCAAGGTCAGTAACCCAATCTCATTGCTAACGACTGGGGTTGATGGTTCAGTTAGTAGCTTAGTGTTGTTTAATTTTACATACTTCTGACTCTGCATGAAACAGGCCACTGCTCAGAGTTGCATTGTTAGAATAAAGTTAGCCTCCATGAGGCATGAGTAGTGTTCTGGGCCCACTTAGTTCATTTACCTTCACAAGTCCTGACCCTAGCTTCCCTTCAGACAGTGGAGACCAGCATTAGGTCGACATGGACATCCAAAATCACTCACTTTTCATGTAGAGCACATACATCCTGTATTACAACATATTTTACACCCTAAATAGGTGAGGATCACTGTACTAATCTATAAGAAATGAGTCAGCTTCATAGCACAGTCTCAAAAGTACACAAGTCAATTTTGGGGTGTTATCATTTGCAATATTTGTAACAGTTTGTTCATCTTTTGAATGGTTTAACAGTAATTTCTTAGAAATATGAGCGAGTTGGAGAACTGCAGACTCCATCTTATCTTAAAATGTTAGCTCTTCAAAAGAGTGGGTTGGTAGACTTCATGTAGAACATCTAGTAGAAAATGTGAGCAGCAAATGATAATAGATTTGTGGGAATAAAGTTTAGATTTGTCACATTTGCATTCTGCTAGCAATTTCTAGGATGGTCTGACTAGTGAACCCCCTTATACTGTTAGCAGCTGTCTGCTGGCTAGCCAGGGGCATGCAGTAAAATATGTACCCTGGTCTTCACCAAGGAACCTGGCAAAGAAGATTGATTTATCTGTGAGGTACCCAGAAGTGGCGACTCGCTGGCTAAACGGACTAAGTAGCAAGCTGGCAACCTAGTATTGAGCGAAAGCAGGAAAGAGGAAGTTCAAAGCAATTAGTGTTCTTGCAAAGTCAAATATAACTGACCATTTAGAATCAGAAAAACACAGAGTTTATTCTCAGGAAACGCACATGTTGCTTGAACACAAAAGCAGTGACGTGAACATTATTAGTTAAAATTATTTTGATTTTGCATGCAATGCATACATAGATTTAGAACCCATGATAAGCTTACAACCCAATTTATTTTTCAAGCTTTATAAAAACGTATACATTTAAATTCATTCTCCATAATTTTCATCACACAAAAAGCAAATGTATGTATTGCTAAATTGAGAAATAAAAGTACATTATATCTGAGCGCATATGATCCCAAAGAGCTAAAATTATTTAAATTATTAATCCAAACAATATCTTCCTCATTTAGCCTTAGTCGGCATGACATGTTCATCATCAGAGTTTCTAGTGGAAAGTGTGATTGGTAACTGAACAGCTTAAATTGAAAAACACCCTTAATTCTCTCACTAAGCAAACACCCACAATAAAGTTTACGCAACTGCTTTAATCATATTGCTAAGGGTTTAATTAAGTTATCTAAACTGTAAATATTATAGGTTGGGCAGCAAACAAGGTCACCCAGCCAGTCAGCCAATTAATTATTAATTAATTCATTATAGTTTATATCTTCTTCACAATATAGTTAACATAATAAAAAATAAACTTGTGTTGCCAAAAAGAAAATCTACATGCATTACACAATCTCAGTAATATGTCAGACTGAAGTAGCAAAAGCGTCACTAGTCGATCTGAATGTCCTTGTAAAAGTATCCTTTGTATTATAAGGTCTAGCGAACAAAGCCCTTCTAATAGTTTCATTCATTGTCTTGTACTGTTATTGTGTATAGTTCAACGCAATGCAAATGGGTGATATTAATATTAGTAATAATAATAATAATAATAATAATAATAATAATAATAATACTACGTTTTCACCTCTTACAGCTCTGTTAAGTGAAGATGTCTGCTGAATCATGTGAGATATTTGCAGATACTATGCAAAAAGGCTTCCATAAAATAACAGTCTAGCTGTGGGTTTATTTATCTTGTTCTGGCATATAGTGTGGCTAGATAAAAATATTTACTATGGTTATTGGTATTCTGTGTGTGCCAAATCAACAAAATTAACCTGTGAGTGATTATATAATGTTGCTATAGACAGTTCCCTGCCCCAGCAAAGGTCTCAGAGTGACATGCTGGAGTTGCTCTACTGCAGCGCCACTTTACATAGTCTTGTGTGGTGACTCACCCTGTTGGTGGCAAGTTGATTACTGGAGACGCACTGACAGAAGTGTAGTGAACCATGCAGGTATCAGTGCACATCATATAAATAGGGACAGGATAGAAAGTGCTGGATGGATAAAAATGATAAATTTATACTATGGGGGGTATTCAATTATTAGCAAGATTTTATTTTTTCCAGCAGTGTTAAAAAAAAAAAAAAAATCTCCCGCGGGTTTTTGCCAACAATAGCGACCGTTTTGACTTAACGCAGCGGGAAAACTTGTGCAATTCAATTGGAAAAGAGGGAAAGCTGCCCCCGCGGGTTAAAAATTGTGTTCGCGAAATCTTAGGGGAGTTTTAACGCAGTCATGTATAACACAAAAAAAAGGTTTTGCATACATTAGATTGCATTACACATTGATAATAATTACATTACAGTACTTTCTTTAGCATATTATTTAATTGAACTATTTTTTACTATACAATCATCTATACCATGTTAAAACACATTACTACATTCATATTTGTACCAAAAACATACATAAATATAATAATTTGTGATTTTTGATTTTATTTTTTTTTTATTCCATTATTTTTTCACAAGAAAATCAACTTACACAAGTTAAGCATTGGTTAGAAACGTAAGTTTAACTTTTTTTAAACTTTTTCCATGATTTCAAATAGTTTTCAGAGGTTTTTTATTTTTAACACACCCCAAGGCAGTGCGAGATAAAACAGCATATTTGCCTGTTTTACCCGCCACGTTAAAAAAAACCAATTGAATAGCTTTTAACGCGGCTGCCTCTTGCACACCCTATACTTTCAATAGACCCTCTACTGAAGCGCGAGAGGACCGTTTCATGAAAAAAAAAAAAGTGGCGTTAAAAATGGAATTAAATTGCGGGTAAAGTTAACTCGCTCGAAAATGATAAAAAACAGGGTTAAAATGACTTAACATGGTACAAAAAAAATAATCGCTGTCAATTGAATACCCCCCTATATGTTGAAGACGGCACAGTTTTTGGATCCTATAACATTTGTATAATTGGTGAAAAAATTGCTGATATTTCTTAGGACTCGCAGTTACCAGGATAAACGATTAGGACTGATGGTATAGAGGTCTTCACCTTTAGCAGCCGCCTTTCTCATAGAGCTTTATGCGCCTGCAGGTACTTAGATGTCCCCGGGTCTTACTCTCTAGCATAGTAAAAGTTTATCCTTGGCGTCCGTAGCAAAACTGGAAATAGGAAGCAGTAAACAGGATGATAGCGGGTAGTCAGAATTAAGATGAGGTCAGGGGTTCATCACAGATAACGTGGGCAGAAACAGGCTAAAGGTCAGGGCTGGCAGCGAGCAGGAATATCCAAATAACAAACCAGAAGTCAGGGCAAACAGCATACAATCGGAATCCAAAACAGGCCAAGGGTCATACATAGAATTCAATCAGAAGTCAGGTCAGTAATCCACAGCACAGAACTCTATAACCAGCAGGGAGGCCAAGTCCTCCCTGTCTTAAAATACTTGTATTGCCCAATCAGCAGTCAGAGCAGCAGGATTAATCACAGGAGGCTGCTTTATTAATCTAACACAGGAGGCTTCTTAATTAGTTAATGAGGCTGTCTATTAAATAAATGAAACAAAAGGGATGCCTAAATCTACTAATGCACACACGTCAGACAGTGCAGGATGCGAGGACGCTGCACAAACTGAAGAAGTGTCCCTGCCGGTGCCCTGCTGACCGATCGGAATGCAGCGAACCGGGTCAGAAAGCGAGCTGTGGCTCTTAACAATATTACTACATGCAGTGCCAGCATAAGAGCATTCTCGCATCAGATTGTTTGGTTGAATCTGGCCATAGTAGAGATTTAGGGCAACATTTAGGATCAAACCAAAATATGAGCAAATTTGCACCTTGGCAAAACCAGGTTGCATTGCAGGGGCAAGTTTAAAACATGTGGACATATTTAGAGTTGAGAGCAGACGTGTCCTAACTCAACTCTAAATTTAAGTGCAAAAATAATGCTGCATAATATTTGTGCACTACATGTAAAAGCAGCAAGTATTTCCCTTGCTTGAAAAAAATGAATAGATGCATATGTACCTCTTGCATTGCAACATGGTAAACAATGAGGATTCTCTAAGCCACTAGTAGTTGCAGAAAGGTGAATGGTAAGAGGAATTCAGTCACATGAACAGAATGTGACATTTAGTGGTCACTAATGTATTTATTAAATAGTTGTGTTTGTTTTGTTTTTAGAATATACAATGCCTTTCTTGCAGGCTCTGCAGTTTCAGGCATCAAACCTTTCTCGTATCAAATATCCCAATATAAAAAATGCATACATTTTTAAGACAGGGTTCATTTGCCCCACCTGAAGACTTATGCATAAACATTGGTTTGCTTTTCACCAATATTACAATCGAAATAAACCCAATTGTATAGTTAAAGCATTTCCATTCATTAAAGAGGACATCTCTAAAGACTAAATGTAAATTAACTTCTAGAATATAAAAAGAATGAAAATGTTTATTTATGGCTTATCAAGTCAACTAAAGCTTGAGCGGACGATGAAAATTCAAGATGCAGCACGAACGTAAGCCTTATGGTCCACTAAGCAGTATTACTAATACAGAAACTGCCCCATTAGTTCTCAGGCTGTCATGGTATTGACTTTGTATAAAATGCATACCTTTTTTATTCAGGGTATCTTGTTGTATTCGTTTCACCGCTTCACTGCCGTCAGTTTCATTGTTCCCAGCTGTAATGGATCAAGGAAACGTTTAATTTCCTGAATCACAATGAAATGCTCACAATTGTTGAATAATTATGCTTCTGTTTTAGAAAATGTCATTCATGTTGTGGATTTGAGCTATAAGGTAAGTCTTACAAATAATACATAATAATACTATGCATAGAGTATCAATTATACATTTCAAGCTACACCACAAAATGGAAGGTGTATTACATAGAAATGGTTATTACATTTTAAACAAAATCCATCAAAGTTTAACCCCTTGATATAAATATAGAGGCTTTGAGTTTGAAGGACAGAAAATTGATACAAGATGACATGATCAATTCAACCACTTTCACACTAAAAGGGCCTATTTATGAAGACCTAAACCATGTGGAAACTTCTTTTTCCGCATGGTTTAGGAATTTTTAAGTAAAATGTTAATTTTCCAAAAGCCTAATCCAGGAGTATTGGAGATATCTCCTGCATTAGGAAAATTACCGCATTAACTACAGTCCTCATAACAGTCAATGGCGACTATGGTCTGGGCAACGTTATCCAGTTGTGGAAAGTTTAGCTTTTCGGAACCTGCCCCCTACAGCTAACGCCATCTTAAGATGGCATTAGTCACTGAATCCTATGGGGAGAGCATTGCGGTAGAGCGATCTCCGAATCCCTCACCGCAGCTTACCTGCTCTCTGCTCCTGTTCCTATCGGAAAATGTCTCTGCAGATGCGTGACCTTAGCTCATGCAAGCGTCAAGCCACTTTGCGATAATGCCTGGAGAGGAGAGACCTACAATGGTAGTTTTAAGATACGCAAAGTCATCACTGGACAGCCTACTACTATCAAGTGTGCAGTCCGGGAGGATTTTTGAATAAATGCTTATGAAAAATCATCCATCATCGCTGCGATCACAGATGGTTATTAAGGGGGCAAAACCCTGTTAGTTTATAAATGGGCCCCTGAACGGGTTCCTCCTTTCATCACCAGGGCGATTTTCACACATTAGTGTTGTGCCCATATAACAGGGAACAACTATTTTGTCTCTTAGTCTACACAAGGCTTTCTTTTCGAAGAATAACAGAATATATATGTATATATATTGTGGACCTTATATAGGAAATACACAGGCAAAAAGTAGGGGAAAATTTATTTTTGCACAAGTCTTACCATAGTTAATTTTACACAATTAATGGTACCCCAAATATTTTCATCAATAATGTAATAAATAGTTTTCCTGAGTGTAGGGATACCAAATATGGGTACTTACATAACTAATTCCCAGCAGTGGTGCAAAAAACTTCTGCTCTTGGGTACCAAATGAGAACAGTTTAAATTCCTACACCGTCATTAGGTCCAGGGACAAAGGTATTTTGTATTTATTGTTTTTATGTATACACAAATAATAAAATAGTTTCATTATATAGTATAATAGTCTCATAATATGCTTCTTTTGCACATGGGCACAAATCCATATGGTGGATGTAAATAGGGATTGGATCATGGGTGGGAAAGCAAAGTTCAGGGGATCAGAGACAAATGCGGGCCATACCAACAAAATTAAACTGCTATAGGTCCTCAAATGGTAAAAAAAAACCAAAGTAAAAACTAAAGTTAATGCTTCTGGGATTTTAATAATAATTTCCATTGCAATTGTATTTAAAAAAAGTAGTCATAAATAAAAAACACAGCAGTTGATTGTGTTACATCATAACTCAATCACTCTTTACTCTGCTTATGGTCTCATAATGAGGTTTAACGCTTTAATAATGTTGCATAAGGTAAAATATGTCAAATACATTCAAAAGGGCAGATTCAATTAGTAAAAAAATCCTGAGTATCCTTGAATGGCCGCAAGACTCTAAGCAGCGATTTTTTTTAGTGAAAGTAACACTTACTTTTGCTCGCGCCCCATAGAGATACAAGCAAAAGTAAGCTTTACTTTATACCATATTAACGTTAAAAAAGCGTGGCCACGATGTGCTCAGGAACATCATGGCCAATTAAATCTGCCCCATAGACTCATATTTAATATAGCCTGTTACTCATAACTTCAATGGGTTTTCCCATAAAAATTCTCAGCGGCTATTGAGTAGTGAGGATACTTAGTTTTCAAATTAGGCCTGATTTAGAGATGGACATATGTCGTTTTGTGCCACATAAAAATGTTACTTGCTTAAGACTTGTTACACTGCGCATGTGCACAACTTACATTTGAGTTGAGTGCATGTTATACATGTTATACTTGCATCCACTTGCGCTTGGAAGGTGGGTTAGGGGCATTCATGTGTAAATTCAGTACAGTAAGGCCATGGAAAGGAAGCTAACTTGGTTAGTCACAAGAAAGGTGTGCTTTTGGGGGGAAGAAATTAATTATAATCGGTTATGAAATGCTTTAAATGCAATTTTATGCACAATGCTAACAAAAAACTGATTTATGTTACTTTCTCCTCTGCCTCTCTTACAAAGATGACATGGGGATAGAAAGGATTCTACTTTAAAGGTTTTCACCTAACATTCCTCTCCCTCTACTTACAGAACTGTGGGTGTGCCCATAGCAGGAGCCACTATAGTTAAACATAACTAACCCCTGGTAGTGCTGTAACAACTTTGTGCCCTTTGGTACCAACTAGGAACAGATGAAATTCAAACCGCTTGTAACACAGGCACCTTTAATATAAATTGGCACAGCACTGTTTAAATCCCACCCTTCTGACAATTGTCCGCACAGAGAAAAAAGCCATTACAGTGCAGTCTGGGTGTATTCTGCCGAACTCTTACAGTTCTGCTAGCTGGGGGCGGCAAAAATTACTGTTTCGGTAGCAAGTGTTATCCATACTCTCAGACAAGTAGCCAACACAATATGAAGTTTATAGACACAAATGTGGCTTTGTATGTTCTGGTCATGCACAATGTCGTCAGGTGAAAATACATACCTATTATTACATGCATCCCAAGACTTGATAAATGTTTTGCCGTGTAGTAGCCTATACCTTTTGCACCTCCAGTTACAATAGCAACTTTTCCATCTTGTCTCGGAAGAGCTAAAACAGAAAGAACTTTATATAAATAGTTCATAAACCTTCCATTAAAACAATGAATTCAAGACAATGGTTTCTAACCCGTTCATGCTGTGGCACACCTCCCGCACAATTTTTGAAGGGCGGAACGAGGGAAGCAGCATATGCACGTAGACAATGTGTATGACAAGGTTGAGCGCACAGACACATCAGTCTGATTCAAGCTCTGGGTATATCAGATACAGGATTTTTAGCCGTAATACTTGTACCATCTACAGGGCGGGTATAAGTGCCAATCGATAGTGATGACTGTCGTGTATGCATGCCAGAACATGTGTTTGCAATAAATAGCAACAAATATAGAAGGCTTTAAGGACATCCTGATATATATATATATATTTCATGTAAAAAAAAATATATATATTAATTATTACATGATCAGGTGTTAATGTATTTAATCATTATTTTTTACCCGTGCGTTCTGATGGAACTTATATATACAAATGCATTGCGCGCATCTTGAAGTATGTTATGTCTGTCTGCCTATGCAAATGTCATACAGGCAGAGCATACTTATACCCATATTCAAATACAAAAAAGTTTCTTCAGATCCACTTGCAGTTGAATATGGATGTACATGCGTGCAATTTCTCTCCAATTTTAAAAAAATAAGAATAGGCCCAGGAAGTACGCTTATCAACAGATATACTATTATTTAATATATCCGTTGGGTGGGCTAAAACTCCAATGACACTTATCTGCCACCATAAAAACAAACAGCAGACTGCAATGACTATTTCCGTAGATCCAGATGTTGCCTAGGAGTGCCATAAATTCACAATTGGTAGGCAAAAAGGCAGCAACAGACATCTGATTCTGTAAATGCAGATTTAGGGCAAACTCCCATACTAAGTGCTTTTGATTAGTCTTTCATTAAAACTCAGCAACAGCTACAGACTGAGAGGAAGGACCATTACTGTGAACACCAGGAAAGATTGTCCATTCATGCCCTCTAAGTGTTAGCAGGTGATGTGAAAGCTCTGTTGGTGCCCTAGATGGGTCCTTCCCCAACTTGCAGTGTTTCCCTTCACCCACTCTGAGGCAGCATCCCATCCACCTCGGGCATTGCACCCCCACTGTTTCTTACCTTAACATGTGGAAGGTAGGGGGGGTGCCATCTCCTGTTCTTCAGCGTGCAGCCATTGGGCAGCACCACACTCCAAGACAATCACTGACAGGTAAGAAGCTGCTTCTCCAGGTCAGTGGTACACGCTCAGTGTGGAAGGACCGCTGGGGCATTAAAAACACTGGATGAGTGAAATTATGTCACTCAGTCCATGTTTTAGGCACTCCCTAACAATTGGAGCCTAATGGTAGTGCTACATTGTGTGTTTGATAATGGCCAACCTGAATCCCTTTCACAGAGTAATAATGCTCTGTTTCAGCTTTCCATTTATTTTCTAGTTGCAACAGCTTGAGCTCAGTGTGGTAAACATAATTAAATGAATTTCTTTAATATGTATTAACTAATTTTCTAATTACAAAAACCTGAATAAGTGGGAAAATGAGAAACAGACTATTTTCATACTATAAAATGGAGTCAAGATGACAGGTGTGGTATAAGATGATTTGTGCTGAAGTGGGCAACTAACATCCAGGCTCTTGCACATGGAGCACTTTTTACTGTCGCAGAGAGTACAGCGGCTATACAAATGTTTTATTTCAATTGGGATTTTCACATTTTATTTTTTTTGCAAATGGAATCAATTGATTTATTTGGGAATTCTTACCACTCACCAATACAAAATACAGTATAATATAATACAAATAATATATATATATATATATATATATATATATATATATATATATATATTATCATTATTATTATTATTGTTATATATATTAGAGCAGAAAGATAAAGGTTCCAATAGTGACACAGACCATGTGCA
Source organism: Mixophyes fleayi (assembly GCF_038048845.1). Classification (NCBI taxonomy): domain Eukaryota; kingdom Metazoa; phylum Chordata; class Amphibia; order Anura; family Limnodynastidae; genus Mixophyes; species Mixophyes fleayi. The sequence goes on along the minus strand of NC_134403.1, from coordinate 304,177,586 downwards.
GTGGGGATTGTTACAGTTAATCACTCATGGAGCATATTGGCACTCATGTATAAGAGGGCCTGTGAGAGTAATGGAAAATCTCTATTGGTGGTGCTGACATTTTCCCCAAATACAATGAAGTTAAATCAGGGCCACAAAGTGTTAAAAAGAATTGAACCTATGTAATGTGGCAGTAAGTACAGTAGCAAGTTGTGCGTGGTTATAAACACTGTGTCCTAATGTGTTCCTGGCATGGTGCAAAGAACAGTGTGCTAGAATGTGAAGGGAGTGTGTATGCTATTTATGCAGTCAGCACGATCTGATCATGGTTAAACTGAATTGTACACACAGAGCTCTGAAGCAGTAATATCTGTACGAGCATAAGAGATCTTGTTGCTCAAAATAATAAGTGTTTTTAAAAATGTTTCTGAACATGTCAAAATTGGTGTTTAATACACTTGTCAAACAGAACATTATCAGAGTAAAATCTTTGACAACTACTTCCATATCTGCATAAAGCATATCTGCTTGAAAACATCAATTCTGAAATGAACATGTTGTGCACAAGGTAATACACAAGGAACAAATACCACCTACATAGACATATTTTGATGTGCAACGCCCACTGTCTGCCCAACCTTCTAACAATCTTACTACTTTTCAAACATCTTTCATCCCTTTAACAGAACAGATTTGTTTCTCCTCTCCAATTACCACTTAATACTACCAGGGGAGGGCTGGCAAATTTTAGCCCAGGGGGCAAGACTTGACTCAACAGCCTATTAGGAACATTTTAAAGGAAAAAAATACAGGTGGCCCAGTGACCCAGCCCAAAGTAGCCCCCCTGCCTACCAGCCCAGCCTGCCTCTGCTTACTACAGGTTTTCTTGACCTCATTACTTCTCATTTCATTCTCTGTTCAATATTTACACCAACTATAAAATCACTCTTTAACTTACCTCTCCAGTCATCGTTCAGTCTCCTTTCTACCTTCCCTGTCTAAACTAATTGAACAGCATGCTCATTTGAAGTCATTAACATATCTTTCCTCGAATTTCCTATTAGGCCCTCTACAATCTGGTTTCCACTCATTACTACACAGAAATAGCCTTCAACAGGCGTGAGTGAGGCCTTTTCTCCTTAATGAAAGAATATTTGCTAAAGGGTAATGTACACACAGTAGCGCATTTGATGAAAATGGTTAATATAAAACCAGATTATAGCAAAGGATCCAGTGTAATCACTGCAATCGTGGTAAGTATCCTTTTTTTAAAAAAAAAAAAAAAAAGAGACTACATTCTAGTTGGCTGCCGGTCACCGGAGGATCCAGGTTTGGTCTCATCGTCCCCTCCTCTCTTTTCTTCCCCCTCCCCACTTTAACTATTGCATATGCCAATATACTACTGTATGCCTCATTCAGGTTGTTTATCTGCTCTCGGCTGGTATCACACGTTCACTTTTGTACAATATGCATTTGCTCCATCCGAGATTGGTGTAATTCCTTATTTAACTTATGACTTGTGTTTGCCCGCTTGTGTTCATGCGGAATATCTGTGTATTGCATACCAAAAATACAAATAACATTTAAGAAAAAAAAGACTACGTTATCAAATGGGTGATTATGAGACAACTATTTTTTTTTTAAATATTTATATTTCATACAACTTTAAGAAGATTATAGTTATAGTAATAATAGGGCAGCACGATGGCTTAGTGGTTAGCACAGGGGGTCATGAGTTCAATTCCCGACCATGGCCTTATCTGTGTGGAGTTTGTATGTTCTCCCCGTGTTTGCATGGGTTTCCTCCCACACTCCAACACATACTGTTAGGTTAATTGGCTGCTATCAAATTGACCCTAGTCTGTGTGTGTGTATGTTAGGGAATATAGACTGTAAGTTCCAATGAGGCAGCGATTGATGTGAGCGAGTTTTCTGTAGAGCGCTGCGGAATTAGTGGCGCTATATAAGTAACTAATGATGAAGATGATGATCTGTTACAAATTTGCACACATCTCAGTGTTTACTGTTTGTTTTTTGTTGGACTAAACCAGGAGAGGGCAGGAGAATTTTAGCCCGGGGGGCAAGATTAAACTTAGCAGCCTATTTTAAACGGAAAAAAATGACGGTGGTCCAGTGACCCAACCTAAGGTCGCCTACTATGTAACCGGCCCCCCAGCCCAGCCCAGCCAGCCCCTGGACTAAACAACCCGTTTGTCTAGGATTCAATTGCCAGTTATATTTTAATGTGCTGCAAATACAAGCTAGAACTGTCAGCTGATAATGAGAAAGCACTAAGCTAAATGGGTTAATGAAGGTCCATTCGATATCACCAAGCAAAGGCTGTCTGCTGTATAAGGCTCATGTAGAAATACTTTTTATATATAACTAACTTATAGCTGTCTGCAAATCTAATTACAAGACTACCTTATATTCAGAATTACAGAACACAAAACAGATTATTATAATATTACTGCAAGGTCTCTTCAACAACTGCCTGATATGTAGCTGCCTAGTTGTACAATGTAGCATGTATAATATGGAACTATATTGATACAGCAAAAAAAAAAATAATAATAATATATTCATCAAGTCCTAGACCTTGTTAATATGTCTCAAATAAGATTTATAAAAATATGCCACTTGAAGCCCTCATGAAATTACTTGACACTGACATAAAGCGGATTAAAAAAAAAATCCAGGTTACTTTTTCATTCACACGCATAAATATACTACGTGATGATGATCAGTTACCAAGTCCAGTTCATAATTGACTTTATCCTGTGACAATCAGAATAGTATAGAGTATATTTCATGAGAAATATTACAAGATTGCCTGGACAAGTGAGAAAGATTGTGAAATCACAAGAGTTTATTCTGGCTATAATATACACTGCATTTGTCATCCATGCAAATAATATTAGATAAATGTGTAAACCACTCACTGTGCAATGTATACCGATTGTAGACATATTCACCCACTGATTACATCGACGGGATTGTGGTGGTTTGTATTTAAGTCACAAAAACTGAAACCCAAAGCCAAAACCAATTTCTCTCATTGGGGATTTATTTCACTCTAAGGCTATTCATTACCAAGAGCACATCTTTATGTACATTACCAAATGTTTATCCAGTCAAAAACAAAAGAAGAAAAAGAAGAAAAACTGTACAATGAAAATACCTTTATTAAGCACTAATGGTGCCTTTGGTAAGCATTGATGGTACCATTGTGTCAGAAAAGTAGGAAAAGAAAAATATCCAGAAGATGCAAGTTTCTCTCAAAATAAACTTAGGGAGCAACTTGGGAAAATATCTATTTTTGCGATAATGAGCTTATGGTCTGCTGTCACTTCTAGATGAAATAGCATTATGTTTCTATCATGTCAAAGGCAACACTGTATGGGGCAGATTTAATTGGCCGTGAGGTGCAGCCGGACATCACCTCCATGTCCAGCTGCACACATTCCAGGCCAGTTCGACAACAAATCAGAGCTCATTTTCTCCTAACATCTCTATGGAATGCTAGGGAACATGAACGGAGATTTAAGTAAAAACATTGAGGCAATGTGTCTCTGCAGACTGTTCCTGAGAAACATTGCGACACCTCATACCGAAATTCATATGCTCCGTTCGGTCATATTTTTGCCTCTGCATTGACAGCACAGTTAATTTCCCTATAGGATCTGCCACAGGAAGCACTATTCATCTATTCCGGTATTCCAGCAATACTGATATTATGTGTAATATTTTTAATAAGGGTAAGGCTTTTTTTATTATTGGTGATAAATGCAGGCTATATAGAATAACACTACTGTAAAGCAATAAGTAAACCTGCAATATCTTGAAAAAAAAGTGTGTTTATTTTTTTGTTTCACCTTTTTTCTGTAAACCGACATGAATGATTTACAGTATGACATTACTATCATGGCAACCACAGTCACATGAAATGTGATATGATGTAGTAAGCAGAGAGGCTTTAGAACACCTCTTTTCTTAGCTTTTTCATGCACAGCACAATCGCACCAATCCTTCACCTTCTTCTGCTATCATATAAATTGAGAGAGCTGGCTCTAATTCAAAGATGAAAATGCACTCAAGTGAAGAGACCTTGCAGTAATATTAGCACCCCCTCCCCCTTCAAGGACAAAGTTGTAGTAGGGCACATCCTTGAAAACTCAGCTTCATGTTAAGCAAGTACAAATCTTACAGTTTAAAAGACAGGCCAACTAAAAAAAGTATTTGAGATTACAGATTCAATTGAATAGGCAGCCCACATTTCCCCCCAACTTCACCAGTCATGTCACGTACATCCCAGTAAATTGTGTCGTTTGTACTTTTTATTTGATCTTCTACCCCAAATTGATCCAGGAAATCTCAATATAACTGTCTACAAAATTTCTCGCATACATTATACAATATGTATATGTTACATTATATTGTATTAAGTATAGCAATTACTGCTCTGCATACTAAGAAAGAGTGTACATATGTGGTTTAAGGGGAAGACATAGTGGAAGCTATAATGTAAACAGAATACAACTATTAATGTAATGGGTCAGTATACCAAGGGTCGCTTACACAGACATAGTTATTTGTTCATAGTTCTTTCAAAGGATATTACATTTACGACTTATATTCATTGCCCAAAATATACCTGCAGGACATGAAACAATTAGTATTCATTGTGCATCCAAGAAACACTGCATAAATATTTTAAATGAAACACTATAGAAAAATAGGTGAGGATCATACATTTTAATCAGTTTTAGCACAATAAAATAGGTGATGATATACAGTAGAGCACTTTATAATTGTGAACAAAATAGAGGCTAGTTAAAAAAAACAAAAAAACATGTTTCAGTCAAAGTGAGAAAAGAAAAGAATTCATGTGAAAGGCTGCCCAGAAGAGGAAGCAAATTACTTACCGGATCACAGGTGACATTGCTGAGTCAGTATGTTTTCCACTGACTGGCTTCAACAAATCTGGAATTGCTGTACTCCAATCAGTGGCTGCTGTGGTGGCCAATCAGCCCCCCTTTGAGCGCATAAATAGCTGCTCTGGGTGGTTTGGGCAATCTGACATCTTAGCACGACAAAAGAAGACCACAGAGAAGCAGGTGAATGTCGGTATCAAGTGATGGCACCAAGAAAAAGGAATACGCTGGGATCAACTGGAGGACACGAGAAGGAAGAAGCTGGGATCAAGAGGTGACATTCAGAGGTGGTTGACTGGAACAAGGGACAATGCAGACCGACAGAGGAGCAGCCAATAAGCGGGTACAGGCAATATAAGCAATAGCTGTGCCCTCACCTGGCTCATGTCAAGAGGCTGGATCAGGTAAGTGTTCTGTGTCTGTCAAGTTGGGCACCCTTGGTACTGTCAATCACCAGGCCTCAGCCAGCTCTCAGGCATCAGCAAGCCTCCAGGCCTCAGCCAGTCAACAGGCTTCACTCACATGTTAGGATTTTGTATACATCAGACCCAGGCCCTTTAATCCAAAGATCTCAGGTCAGGTTACTGTTGGGTCCCGCTCACCTGTTGCTCAAACCCTCAGGGACATGCCTGAACTGCACAAGTTGTGGAAGTACCCCTGACACAGCCAGGACTCATTAAAGGTAATCTAGCCACACCCTCAGAGTCCGATGTTTTGCACTGTGTCTGCTGTTGCTGTGAAATTATTGTTGTGTGACTAGGTTCTATTTGCTGTGCATTGTATGCTTTGAAATTTCTTCTGCATCTGGCTAGTTGTCTAGGGAAAGTTGTTAGGACTAATGCACAAGCAGTTCCGGTGTGTGTCACTTTTGGTAGTTCAAGGCTAGCCTAGAAAGGAAAAGGTCATCTTTCTGCAGGAGGAAGCTGACAGCTCCAAAGTACTTTTCAGGGTTATCATCAGATTTACGGGCACAATTTTTTGGGCTGCACACAGGTTGTAAAGATGATTGAACCACCTGAAGTGTACAGGGATCCTGTCGTGGTGTAATACCTTCTTGGTGAGTATAACATCGTGTGAGTCTGTCATTTGTGAGTGTGCACTTTTTCGGGCTCTCTCTTATTTTCTATTTGCAGAGGTACATGGTCAGCATAATCCCTGAGCATAGCTCATTTCCTTTTTCATTTTACAGTAAAATAAATTCCCATGTGCCCAGGGTGCCGATGCCCTGAAGTCTTGTGCTATACAATCACTGGCAATAATAGCCTTAGCCTATTATGATGTTAACCACCCTCCACTCCTTTCAAACTAGCAAACATTCTATTGCTACACCACTTATCAACAGGTTGCTCTTAGTCCTTTGGGTCTGGTTACATAAGTGGCAAACCTTGGCTATTTCAAAGGAGACTTTCAAACCCTGTCAGCACAGAACTCTTTTGAAAACTTGTACCCAATACAAACTTTGGGTTTGCTCTTCCCATATAGTAGTAGAAGCACAAACCTTGGCCTTCAAAAAAAGGTGATCTCGGTATTTCCTTTAGTATACATTAGGGTTTTAATAATGTATTTATTATATGTTCAATGAATGTCACGTTATTTTTACACAAAAAAATATTACAAATTCTCAGCTCATAATCATCATCATCATTTATTTATATAGCGCCACTAATTCCGCAGCGCTTTACAGAGAACTCATTCACATCAGTCCCTGCCCCATTGGGGCTTACAGTCTAAATTCCCTAACACACACTCACACATACACAGACGGAGACAGAGACAGACAGACTAGGGTCATTTGTTAGCAGCCAATTAACCTACCAGTATGTTTATGGAGTGTGGGAGGAAACCGGAGCACCCGGAGGAAACCCACGCAAACACTGGGAGAACATACAAAAGTGCTAACTACTACGCCACCATGCTGCCAAGACTACACATTAGATTTTGCTACAGGTGAAGTGGTAATAATCTTTAGATTTTTACTTTATTTCATTTCCCTCTCAGATTTGGTCGTTTGACAGGCATTCTATCTGAAACACCTATCTCGCTCTGAATTTAAATTCAATGCCAGAGGCATGAGGGACTTTTTCAAATGTCACATAAGGGCATTTGACTGAACACCTTTGTTTTTAAAACAAAATAGATATATTAGGAAGATTGGAGGTTTACAAAAATATTGTTGTATTCTCAATTATAATTATTATTATATTTGTACAGTATGAGATTGAGCAAAACATTTCCATTTCTCCTGCTCTTCAATATACATTTATTTGATTTACAAAATAGTATGTGAGTTTAGCTGTATATTTGACCTGAAGCAACCATGGCACTACACAAACATGTTGAGTCAAAGAAACAAATTCAAGTCAACAGCATAATGTAGCACACTAAGGATGTCAGGCTGCATTATACAGACTACCATCTACAAGAAAAATAGCCTGCAAGTCAAAATCACTAAAGGAAACATATTTTAATCAAACAGTAATTGCATATATCTTATCTATTTTGCCAAGAACCTTTAGTTATCCAGAATACTGTAGTTATCAACTTTAGGGAATCTAAAGCTTTGTGACATGGAGGACTATTGTTAAAATCTGTGTAAATTGTTTGTGTAGATATATTACTATCATTTATTAAATATGTCTTACTTCAAGATAATTTGACACATTTTATTCACCAAAAAAAAAGGTAATGAGCAAAACCAGACACGTATTTGTTAACTATGATGTTTTGCTCCAATTTTCAAGTGAGGAAAACTTAAAAGGATTGTGACAATCTTGAAAACTATGACACTCCCAACTGATGCGTACTGAAAGGTTTGTTTGAATAATTATTTCTTATATGTTATTCCATTTGTACTTATATCTCTTTTAAAATGTGTTTATTGTGATTCATTGCTTGTAGCATGCAGATGACAGTTAAATTTGGCTGTACTTAGCTCTGTTCTTTACCTTCTTATCATCTTCTCACAAATATAAAACCGTAAAAAAATTGTGCAGCCAGAAGAAACCTCTTATTTGCAGGGACTTAAAAATGACATGCCGTCGTGATAGAGGACATGTTTTTTGCAAGTCTGGCCCCTGTAGTTATTTAAGGAAAGTTCTTCTTAATTCCACTCCATAGAGTGTATTCATATACTTAATGATGTCATATACGTCCATTGGCCAGAGGCCACCCTAAATCTATCGTATTGGGAAAAGTTTGTAACACGAGTAAGATTGACAGAAGGGCTTAGGAGGAGAAAATTGATTATGAGAAAAAAATTATTACTGACTACTGAAAGGCTGCATTCAGACTTAGTAATACCTTCATAGAAAATATCATTAAACATTCATATCAAAGATATTTCCACTAAACAAAAACAAACACATAATAGGATTAGAGAGCCATAGAAAGGCAAATCTGGTCAGCAATTTGCTTTAAAGTATCTTGTGAGGAAACAAACACGGTTGGCAATTTTGTGATATTGTAATCAGCCAATCAGGAAATAGGAATTTACTCCTGTACTTTGTAACTTGGATCAAAACTGGTATGGTTGCATAGTGCAGCTTGGCCTTCCAATTGTGTGTTCATTGTTGACTGGGCAACTGAATTATACTTTGCTTGGGTATAACTAGTTACTGCCTAACAGGGTGAAAAAAACTGTACTGGTCAGCATAATGATAACAAGTTATTCTACATGGTACATTTATAGAGGTGAGAAAAGTGTGTGAATTCTTAGATTCATTTGTATTCTTGCATTGATATGAACAAAAGTGTGATTTACTGCGCTTATTTTTTTAAACAGATCATTATTTATTACCAGGCCATAATTGCATATCATTTATTTTATATTAAAATGTGATTTATAAGTACAGAAATGTAAATTATCCTAAAATAGGCATTGTAGATATTTATGGACCAGTGTCTTTTTAACTGTAATCTGCATGTGTTTTTTTTGTATCCTATTTCAGATAGTGTATTTAGATAGGTTTAGATGCTGCATTAACACAAACTATGCATAGACAAACATGTAAAACAAATAACTACTGTAAAATTGAAATAGCAGTAGGACAAGAGTTTAATGAGCTGTTAATAGTACATTTTGATTGTACCTCAAACATCAAATACTCCATAAATAATAAATTGGCATGTGACATTTGACTAAAAGAAAAAAAACTTTACTAGAAGGCTAAATAGTTTCCCAGCAACTATTTCCTCACATGGTTCTCATCATTTCTGAGGTTGGAACACAACTTCAACAGCGAGATTCCATTTTAAGCAACTCATGACTGTCTTAAAAACAGAGAAATCTTGGCTGAATTTCTTAATTTTCAATTAAAGTATAGTTAATCCAATGTTCCCACTGTACAGTTTTAAATGTTAAAATTCAGGTATTGGACCAAAAATGGAAAAACCTGGGTAACACGAAGAATATTGAAAATAAAGGCTTCCACACTGGTGTGGCTCATGCATTACATAAGCAAATAACATCTCATCATGGTCAGGGTCATGTATAAAAATGCTGTATATTAATGGCTTGCATGCATTCAAGAGGATAACTGCATGGTTTTAAAACAGGGGTGATTGTTGGGGCATGTTTTGCATGAGTTTTCAGAACCAAGGTGTCAGGGCTGTGAATTAGATGGAGCTACTAACTGGTACTGGCGCAACTGTACAAGGAGGCGCGGAGTATTCACCACTGACCACCGCAAGGAGGTTTGGACTTCGCTGCAAAGTGTGCGCAAGTCGCATTTCTCCAGGACAGTTGCCAGTGTAGTAGTGATGCGGATGGTCAGGACAATCGGGTCAAGCCAATCGGACATCGCAGTACCGAGGTAGATCCAAAGGAATGGTCGCCGAAGTAGTAGCTAAAGTCAAACCAGGAGATCAAGCAAACCAAATCAGGATCCTGAAGAATGATCACAGAAAAAGCCAGGTCAAACAGGTCAACAGTAGAAGAACAACACATGGAACGCTGGAGGCAGGAAAAGACCTGATTCTCTGGCACCCTTATGGTGTCACAGTCAGGTTTAAATAGAGGTGCATAGAGAGTAATAGGTTGACGGTCAGTGACATCACAGACCAGTCATGGAGCCAGAATAGCGTCTCATTGCCTAGCAATGGGGCGCGCTACTGTGCCTGTGCTGGAGGCGTTCAGATGGCCGATGGAAGCAGCATCTCTGTAGCCGGCAACAGAGCTCACTCGGCCGGAAGTGGCAGGCAGCCATCCCCGTTCTATGGCCGTTATGCGGGGGCCGTACATGACACTAGGTAGCTAAACTTGTTAATGTTTCAGGAGCATATTTAAAGGTGATTTCTGCATGGAACTCTGAGGGAAAAACTCATCAGCAAAGGGCAACAGTGGGCAGAAGCATATACTCTAGGATCATGTCATCTGTCTATTCATTTGAACTCCAAGGCAAAAAAGGAGAGTAATGGAAAATCATGCTGCAAATTTCAACCTGTGGTGCTAGCAGACCGTTTCTAAGACATAACACCAAGAAGTCAACAAAGCAAAAAATAGTAGTTGATTTGCAGTGTACAAACTGTACATCAGACCAAATACAATTCAAAATATGATTTAGTCCAACAGGGTAGATGAAGCTTTCTGGGCAAAAGCTTTGGAGGGCTTCATCTAGCTTACGGGCCACCAGTTTGACAAACCTACTATATCTTACCATAGCTGCTTGAACAGAAAGATGAACCAGCATCTTCTAAGCCTTGAAGACATTGGAGTTGTCAACAGGTAATTGATTGCACAAATGTCACAGTCTATCTAATCTAATCAAACAGCACTTCCAAAGGATAAATCCTATTTAATATTACCCTTCTCTAGCTCCTGGGTGGCTCCGGCTTCTATTTAAGCAGCGGTTGTAAGATAAGGAATGAGTTAAAAGGGCAAGGGCGACAATGTACTTCAACTATTGCTGAGGGAAGGATCTTTATTTGGAGTTTTCTTCAATGAAAAAATTGTACATTTTCTTCTCACAATACAATCAGACGAGATTTTTCAATTATCGCTACATGTGTGGCATACAAAAAAATCTTAAGCTTTCCAGTACACCTCAATGGGGTGCGAGAATAAATCTGTGAGGCTCCATCTTCGCAGAGTGTCTTCACAACCATTCCGATGGCACAATGCGTTACATCGCTAAGAATTGAATCGGCTCCTTAGATTGTTGAATAAAAAAAATTCATGGTGTAAAATTCATAAAATCATTGCATATTTGGGTACCTTTAGTTTTAGCAGACATTTAAAGGAAAGCTCTTGTTTTTTTATATTTAATTACAACTGCTCCTCTGCCACTAGAACAGTGAGATTCCCACTGTTGGAAACTTTACGCTATCAAACTGTGCCCCTTCTTTCAACTTCTCTGCATTTTAAATTCTCTGGGAACCACCTGTGGAATTATAAAGTAATATCCATTCATTTAGCCAATCCACTGTACTGCATAAGTATGTGGCTGTGTCTCCCATATTGATTTTTTGACAAGTAAGTCAAACCTCATGGAGTTCACCAAAATCTAAACTTAAAAATACAAGTCACGTAATATTGGAGCTGCACAGTAGTGCAGTGGTTAGCACTTCTGCTTCACTGGGGACATGTGTTCCATTCCCGACCATGGCCTTCCTTCCTTATACATCCCAATTTTCATATTCATCTTCCTATTCAAGCTTAATGCCTCATCCACAACTAACGTAACAGAACTCAAGAAAACCACTAGGATAATAGAGTGGCATACAGATAAATTGATCTTAGAGAACACAACAAGAAAATTATGTCAGCATTGGTCTCAAAGTAGAGCATTTTATTATTGTACGCATGGTCTGCACAGCTGGCTCAGCATAAAGGACAATATACTTCTATGCTGCACTATTCCCAGCGTTTTCCTGAGTTGCTTTCAATGTGGAATACATGTCTACAAAATCTGCATATAGACGGCCCTAATTGTGTAAGCCGATTATTATCTGTTATTAATCCTTCTTTAGCATAACAACATGATCGATGCAGTTTAGAGTGCAAGTGATGCACACAGAACACTCTGACAGGTTTTGGTGACATTTCAGTTTCTATGTAAGAAATAAACAAAAGCAAACCAGCTCAGCTCCAACAGAGACAAATGAGACTGAAGATTAATTGTTAATTAGGATTTTGTTTAACAAGCTTAAAACAAGGTCTAGAACAAGCAATTGTATTTTCCATTAAGTAGCATGTACATGTGTTGAATCATGAAGCAGTACCTGTAGCTGAAACATTGTGTCACAATATTTAATGATAATCTGCAGTATCACTATACAGAGCTCCAGTAAACTGATACAGACAAGTTGAAGTAGACATCATAGAGTGATATTCTACGTTCCTTGTGGATTACTGTACTTTTTAAACAATGAAAATCTTTTTCTTGTCATTATGCACTAGATTTTCACAACGTATATGGTCACATCAAGCCTTTGGAAAGCAGAATGGTTTTCAATATCAATATGGTTTATCACCTTCAAATGACTACAAGTCACAGAACCATTAACACAGTGATAGGCAACCTGATACACTGAGTGCCACAGGAGAAGGCTTGGGGGCCTTAAGGTTACCCATTGCCCATTACTGTGTTAACATATCAAGAAATCAGGAAATTAAATGTCTACGTGACAATAAAACATTTTGCATTTGTAAGTTTTTGAAAACCAAGTTTCTGTTTTGTTTTTTAATTTATGACTACTTTTTAACCAGATAAAAACTATGTGGATTGTATAGAATCACTCTAAAATTAGATCAATGTGAGCTTTATTTAACAGGTAATAAAAAAAATAAAAACAGATTTTCCTTCAAAAAATTAAAAAGCTTAAATATACAGTGTAAAAATCACCAAATAAACTCCTCAGTGCAGACTTTTAAGCAGTAGCTGTTTTATTTCAGCATAACAGAAACAGTAAAGATTCCACGACTTCGTGACACACTAGCTTAGCCCACAATCCTTCACTATTGTCCAGCCGCTATTCGGGATTGGAAGCCCCGCCCCCCAGATCCCACAATCCTTTTATACACACACACACAGTAATCACACCCATGTAGTGCACCTGTCTGTCTGTGTTCTATGGGAAAGACTAAGTTGGAATTTAACCCTGTCCACAGGCTGTAGCTGCAAACCTTCTGGGATTTTAACTCTACCTATGCAGGAGAGGTGTGGCAAATAACCCTCTTTGCCACAACAGCTAAATTATTCTCAACTGTCTCATGATTCCTTTGAAAGCTTTTTGTGGAAACTTAGCATAATACAAAGTTAACAATAAACTATTGGTAACATACAGACACATAAATTAACCAGGCTTCACCAATAAAGATGCAAGCACCACAGGGATTCGTCTAAAGCTACAATAATAGCAAATAAGGAGGAGGACAAATTGGAGAATTTGTTATTGTCATCTCTTATAAAGCAGTAATGTTTTGCTGCACACGGTTTTATATTTGCTTTGTGCAACCAGAGGACTAATATATGGTGTGTGATTATCTTCTTAAACTCTGAGTTTACAATATGTTTTCTCACCTCACTGTGGTATAGATTCTCTATTAATAGATTCTCTATGAATGCTTTGAAACAACACAACAAAATGTGAAATAAGTCAGACTCCATGATCAAAGAAAAACCTCTAATTCTGAGATGAGCACTAGTTGTTTTGTAAAGCATCTGTTAAAAAGTAAAAGTACAAAATACACAACAAAAATATGGAGAAAAAAATGTATATTGGCCTACTATAAAGTATATTTAAAAATATGTTTACATTTTGCCACTTACTAAATACATCAGGTAAAACCTCCTATCAAATAAAAGTACAACAATTGTTTAACGCTTTGAAGAGGAAAAAAAAATAGGCTTTGCATTGTGATAACCAGTACATTAACAATAGAGATGAGCGAAAACGTAGGTCAAAATTTAACCCAAACCAATCCAGTTTTGCGGCATAATAGATCATTTCACAATGCTGTGAAGTTACGATGATATAATCGTTGAATTCTGCTTATGCTTCATCATTCGGTGAAATGCCAGAGCTACTGTAAAGTAAGAAAAAAATCAGAAGACTGAAGCTGCCATTTAGGTCAGCGTGGAAAACAACAGCCATTGAGGGAGAGTTCAAACAAGAAGCTTTGGAGTGGAGGAATTCCAGAAAAGTTATATTACTTATTTGCTGATGGATGAGATACTACTCTAGATGAAGAGTATATGGATAGTGTGGGGAGTCCTGAAGATGTAGTTTTGTGTTATGCTCTTTTGCTATTGATGGACCGAGATATATTTTGCAAGGGCAATAGAAATTACGGATAGTGGATTTGAAAGACTGAGTTTGACCTGCTTCAAGTGATATAGAGGTTTGCTGAGCTAATAAATTGCTACTGCTCTCAGAAGTTGTAGAACTGCAAGAAAAATAAAGCTGCTTAACATTTTGTGTGAATATAATTCAGCCCATGAGGAAACAGCCATTTTGAGATTACAAAAAAAAGGTTGTGCTATCCCTAAATATATATAATATCAAGGTCACCTATCTGTTACTAAGTCAAAATGTGAAGCTAACATGCACTCACAAAATGCGCCATCAATAAATTATAATAACCAGCGGCTGGCTGGCAAATTTTAGCCCGGGGGCAAGACTCGGCTCAGCAGCCTATTGAGATCATTTGAAAGAAAAAAAAATGCAGGTAGCCTAGAGAACCAGCCCAAGATAGCCCACTATGGGACCGGCTCCTGTCCCTAATAATTACATCCCCACGGTGCATGCTAGACACTAGACGTTCAAGTTTTCCAGCACTAGCACGCATATGCAGTTATTCCCAACAGAGAATTGCATAGTTCTTCTATATTGGGAGAAAAAGCATACTGTGCCAGTGTAGATCACAAGACAACAAGCGGTTGTGCACTATACACCACCAATCCTAAAGGTTACCTTATTTTTATAAAATTTTCAGAGCTACACATAATTAACTCATCATTTGTTTAATCGGGGGTTATAGTCCTACTTCTTTCCACCAGTAACTCCATGTGGTTTTGGATCATCAGTAGCAGAAAAAAGCCTTGCTCTGGACAACGGTGAATGGATTAATATATAAGATAAACTATTTTTATCATTCTTTTATGTGTTTTTAATCTTCCCTGTAGAAAAATAATATTTTGAAACAATACTACACTATCACTGCTTCATATTTGTACCTCTTATGTTCTTAAGTCACAGTCAACCATTCACAACATACATTTGATGTTCCACATACTTCACTTGGTAGTATTCTAGAAGCTATCAACTCAAGGCTATATATGATATTTATTTATTAAAATGTAATGCTATTCACATAGGTAATCTGGGCGCCTATGAATTACATACAGAGTATACAGACTAAATAAACAAGGTCAGAAGCTAGTATAAGCCATGAACGGCCTTTGTGCTGAATGCAGCACTAATTTCATGTGGCAACTGAAAATCCTATTAAAAGTATTCTGAAAGACATAACAAGGCAGTACTCTGGTCAACCAGAGAACATAACAATAGTTTGACATGTAAATTTCTAGAGTTTAATAACAATACAAAACAAGTCAAAATGATCTGTCTTACAAAATATGTTTAATTTAGATTTAGTTTTCCTGTAGTAATTGTTTTGACGATACTTTACCCCAAGTTGACACAATCACAAGACATTATCTTTATATAGATGACAAAACATTGCCCTACAGATTGGGACCCAATAAAAAATTACTGGGTCTATTTAACAAGACCAATCAGTTATAAACATTTTTTGGTCGCTGCTTATCGCAGCTATATAAAATATTTTATTGAGCAATTTAACAAAAAATTGTCATCAGAGCAGCTGGTGAGCTCAGCTCAGCTCCAAGATGACACTGGCTGGCAGCAGAAACAGAAGTCTTACCGCTTACCATGCCAGTGCAGGGTCCTTCTGCACAGACATGCGCACTTCAAAATGAGACTTGGGCATCCAGTTTCCATAAATGTATCTACTAATAAAGCAACCTCCCCCCCCAGTAAAGGCTAAAGCCTGGGGGCTTTAATAAATAGGAAAGATCCTTAAATCAGGCTAAGACACCCACTTTTATCTAAGTATTTTTTCTGATTGGTAATAAAGACCCCTGTTCCCCTTGAGGCTCAAAAGTCTAACCTAAAAGACACATTAATACTAGAGTTGATTCCCAAGAGCAGGCAATTCTCTCTACCTTCAAACAATGTGGATTGGGACGTGCCATCATATAGTGGGAGTACTTTTTACCTAAATATAATTCCCTTTTTGCAGTTAATACAAATACTATAGAAGCTGCAAAATGAAACATACCCAAACCAAACTCAACATAAAGGCAACGTGAAAGCCTTATTTTAAATTTGAAGTTTGAAAAAAGGTTTTTATTCTGTTAAAAGTAGTCACCTTGATTGCATCTTAGTCTCTTATTACACAAATGAATAGCAAATAGCAGATCAAAGGAAAACAATTTAGGGCCCTGAGAAAAAAAAACTTGCAGTATGAATAGTCAATGACAAAGTGCATCAAAATGGAAAAGATTGTGAAATCATCAATACCAAGAGCTCTTGTAGTTTCACTATTCACTCTGTGCGGCAACTCGCTGTTATGGCCTGATGCTTTTCTGCACTAAGTCCCTACAGGTGCAGTTCTGCATTTTCACCACTAGTGGCCGCTATGTGGATTGTGTGTCCTCACTCAGCTGTTAAGTGTTTTGCTGATCATCAGACCATAAAGACTGACCTGTGGCAATCATTCCCTGCTGGTTCATTGTATGTGTTTCAGCTCTGGAACTCTGTTTGTGTTTCAGCTCTGGAACTCTGTTTGTGTTACAGCTCTGGATTTATTTATAATTACCTGGATTTTGGACTCTGACTTAACTCTGCATCTCTGGAGCCTGACAAGTTTAAAAGACTTTTGTTTTCAATATTATTTCTGGACATTTTGTTTCTTGCCTTGCCTGGCCCTTCAGCCACTGAGATCCACCCCTGTCTGTATTCACAATAAATATTAAAGTTTACCATCATTACTGTTGCTGTGCAATTATATTGTGGAATCCACCTGAGAGCCGTGACACTAGCACATTCTAAGCACATTTTTCAGAAAAAGATAGAATTAGAAAAATTACCTAATAAGGTAGGTGCTGTCAGTCAGAGATACAATCTAGAACAATTAGTTTGCCTTTAATTGTTTTCATAAGCACTTGTCCACATTAATTTTCTCAAGCTACATTCTATAAACACTGCAGGATTAGGATCAATAGATCTGTAAGCAATGCTGTCCATGTTGTCCACATAGCAATGATGAATGTGGCACAAAGATTACACTAGAATATTATGTCTGCATCAATAGATCCCTGGCAATTTTCTTGTCTGCATGACCTCTACAGTGTCTTATTTATCTGGAGTGATAATCCAAGGATTTTTTTTTCTCTGCAAGGCACATTATGAGTATAACAGTAATTGAGTTTGGAAGACATGAACTTGCAATATATTTGTTTTAAAGTGTATCATATGTGTTTATGTATAAAATATGCATTCAAATGGCATATTAAACTTGTTTAGGACCAGACCCATACATTAAGAATCCCTATGTTAGTGTAAATATTTAAATGATTTGAGCTTGTATTTGTTATAAAATGTACCTTGCTTTTTTATGTGTTAATACATTTTCATGATGGTTTTGATTACTCCAATATTTTATTCCCCCTCCACAAAAAAATCCCTTTTTTCCTTCTACCCTCTAACTTCCTCTTGCCTATAGACCATTTATTTGGAAACAACATGAATCTGAAGTCCAAATCCAAGCCTAGTGGAGCCTCTCAATCAAATGACAGAATGAGCTTTCCTAATGTATTAAAAGTTAGCAAGCTGGTGAAGTGAAAAGTAAAAGCAGCAGCTGTGCAGTAAAGGAAATAGCAAATAATATGTAGAAAAAAAAAAGCCAGGAGTAGAGATGCATATAGGTCAAAGCAATTAAATTTGCAGCTACACTATATGGACAAAAGTATTCAGACGCTTGACCATTACACCAACAGGGACTGTAATGACATTGTATTCAAATACATATACTTTCATATGGAGTTGGTCCCCCTTTTGTTGCGATAAAACTTCCATTCTTCTTGAAAGGCTTTCCACAAGATGTTGGGAGTATTTCTGTGGGAATTTGTGCCCATTCATTCTGTAGATCATTTATGAGGTCAGGCACCGATGTTGGATGAGGACTGGCTCACAATCTGTTCCAGTTCATCCTAAAGGTGTTCGATGCGTTGAGGTCAGGGCTTTGTGTGGGCCAGTCAAGTTCTTCCACACTGAACTCATGAAACCATGTCTTTGTAGTCCTTGCTTTGTGCACTGGGGCACAGTCATGTTGGAATAGAAAAGGGCCTTTCCCCAAACTGTTGCCACAAAGTTGGAAGCATAGCATTATCCAAAATGACTTAGTATGCTGAAGCATTAATATTGACCTTTACCGGAGATAGCTCAAACACTGAAAAACAATTCCATACCATTATCCCTCCTCCACCAAACTTCATAGTTGGCATAATGCAGTCAAGCAGGTAACGTCCTATCGGCATCCGCCAAACCCAGACTCTCCCACCTGACTGCCAGAGAAGCGTTATTCATCACTCCATGGATCACGTGTCCATTGCCCCACAGTCCAGTGTTGGTGTGCTTTACTCCACTCCAGTGGCAGGATGGGCTGGGGGGCATCTGCCCCCCGGGCTGGTCCCATAGTGGGCTACCTTGGGCAGGGTCACTGGGCAACCTGCATTTTACTTCCTTTAAAATAGGCTGCTGAGTCGAGTCTTGCCTCCCAGGCTAAAATGTGCCAGCCCTCCCCTGCTCTACTCCATCCGATGCTTGGCATTGGTCTTGTTGTGAGGCTTGCATGCAGCAGCTCAGCCATGGAAACCCACTCCATTAAGCTCCCACAGCAGTTTTTGTGCTTACTTTAATGTAAGTGGAAGTTTGGAACTCTTCAGCTATGGAATCAGCTTTGGCGACCTTTAGGCACCATGCACCTTAGCAGTCGTTGACCCCTGCCTTGTAGCGGAGTTGCTTTTGTTCTTATACTCTCCCACTTTCCAATAATATCACTTACAGTTGACTGTGGAATATCTAGCAGGGATAAAACTTCACAAACCGTCTTTCTGCAAAGGTTGAATAATATCGCAGTACCACGCTTGGAAGTCACTGAGCTCTTCAGAACGACCCATTATGTATCACAAATGTTTGCAAATGGAAACTGCATGACTAGCTGCTTGATTTTAAACACCTCTGACAACGGGTCTGATTGAGACACCTCAATTCAATAATTAACAGGTGTGAAATACTTCTATCCATATAGTGTACATCTGTTTTAGGTGGGACTTCAAAAATGGATGACATCAGAAGAACAGCGATGTGTGGATACGTTGAGGTAGTTATAATACATGCAGGAGAAGAAAATTATGCCAAGTAAAAAACATTTAGAAAAAGGACGATTAGGACATATTGTATACGGGACAATATTGTCAATATACCAGGAACAGTGGACCCGAGTATCTTACGATATATTTATGAAATTGCACTTGGAAATGCTAAAACCTACTATCATCCTTGCCTTTAAATTATTTGAAATTATCTAAGGATATATGTAAAAATGTCCCAAACATGTGTAGGGAAAGCAGAGATAAATCTAAGGAAGGTAGGGCAACATAGCCCCTAAATGAGGAGTCAGTTCACAATTTAAGACTGCAGCTGTGTGGTTGTCTTCTTTTTGGGTAGAAATTCTAGATTAACTCTAAGCACCACCTTATCAATATAAACATTAAGCAAACGCTGCTTATACCACAGTGCTTGCAACTCATCAACTCTGCAAGCAGATGTAATTGGAAAACCACATTCAGAGTCATTCATCTCAAGGAAACATTTTGCAGAGGCTCAAAAGGTCAGCTATCAGTTAATTTAGCACTAAACTAAGATCACGCAATGTCACAAATGGTCTGATGGATGGACTAATCATCTTCACTGCTTGAAAGAATGGTCTTCCACTTCGTGACCGAGTTGCTGTTGTTCCTAAACGCTTCCACTTACTAATAATATCCCTTACTGTTGACCGTGGAATATCCAGCAGGGATGAAATTTCACAAACTGTCTTATTGCAAAGGTGGCATCTTATCACAGTACCACGCTTGAAGTCACTGAGCTCTTCAGAACGACCCATTTTCTAGCACAAATGTTTCCAAACAGAGACTGCATGGCTAGGTGTTTGATTTATACACATCTGGCAATGGGTCTGATTGAAACACTTCAATTCAATAATTAACAGGTGTGGCCAAATACTTTTGTCCATATAGTGTATGTTAGATATGGCTGGAAGCAGGTGAACAAAAACTGTGGTGACGTCACCATTTTTGATTGCTTGGTATCACATACCTTTTGTGTAAGTGTATGTACCCTAATTTGGATGCAAAGCTTGCAAACTGTTGTTTGTGCCAGCGATTAACCAGTCCAAATTGGTGAATTGCAATTCCCCTTACCCAGTATTCTAATGTTTTTGTGTAATAACTATGGCTGTACATCCTTCCGCAAAGCAAAGAACACCGCAACCCATGTTTAACTCACTTTATTAATCTTGCTGTGGTTCAGTCAGCACATTCCAAGGACCACTCTTGTTCAACCCAACAGCCAACCCATCCAACTCCATCTTGCTTAGAACTGCCCAGACACATACTTTTTTTTGTAATCAAATAGATTTTTTAAAGTGTTAATTGATTTTCCCCTTTCCTTGAGAGAAAGTGTATGGAGAGTTTGCTATTATTTTATTACTTATTACCAACACGAGGTTGCTTTCAACGAATTGCAAATTTTCTGACATATTTTCTTTACTTTCTGTATGAATGACTGAAACAAGTCTGTCCAGCCTTGCGCCAGTCAATGTGTTTTAACAAATATACCAGTTGAGTTCAGAATGAAACGCCAGTGTATTTTTAAACCTAGATCAGTAATTATGTAAATGACAAGTGACAAGTAAAGAGATAAACCTGCACCTCTACAGGACCCCTCAGTCCTAGGTAGCAATTGACATGTGGATGGCAAAGGGAGACGCATGCACTCTAGATCTGCTCTGTGCTTATCCTAAGAATAATCATCTTCCCATGAATATAAAACATTTAAATATGTGTAAATGCAGTGGAAAATTACAAGTGGTGTCAAGGAGCACCATGACACCAGTGACAAGAATGTTAGAAGATCTATTAAATATTATCTCAGCTCAGCAGCTGGACCCAGAGAGTTTAACGGTCACTGTTTTCAACTGTCACTGGCGTTGCCATCTCGAATATTACTTTTGGTAATCGCTGCTGCCACCAAACCCTGTGAACAACTGTTGTGACTCTTTTTTTCAGAACTGGGTGTAAAACTAATGAAAAACACTGGGCTATACACTGTTACTCCAAATTGGCAGATTTCCACAAGAGTGCAGCAAGAAAAAACCTCCTCTTGAACCAGCAAAGAAAAGACGGAAGCTCTCTTAAGATAAATGGTTGGCGTTAGCTGACTGTTTTAAGATTCTTATAGTGACTGGCTCATGTTTTGTGTCTCCACCTTTTGCTGGTTCTCCTAGTTCCAACCCTACTACACCACCCTAAGCTGTACAGAAATGGCAGTCGCCAATAACTACTTTATTATTGTCACCTGATGTAGCTGCTAATGGAGAAAGTGCTCGTGTTTATTGTTATTCTGCTTCCTTATGTATAACATATTCCGCACACAGATTGGCAAGGGGTAAACCAGCCCCCTTTTCCAACCAGGCCCAAAAGGTCCTTTTGTTCAAAGAGTAACATCAGGATTGGAGATATTCTTTAAATTTGAATTTTAGATGCAATTTATACTTAACAAAAATTACATTAATCTGCGATATCCTAAATCACATTGTTCAGAAGTTTCTTTCCACATAAACAATGAAGGAGAACAGGTAACAACTCCCTGCTGTGCTTTCGGGCTAAAAAAGAAGCGTTGGTCACTTCAACAGAAATTAATAAATAAGCATGAAGATTCCTTTAGAAAAGTTACGCAAATCCTATTTCCTCCCCTGGCAATGTCTCAGCAATAAATGCATTTCCTATACCAAAATACAACACAATACGAAAAGAAATTACATTTGCAATTACATAAGTTATTTTAAATACATTTATACAATAAGTTATTTAGAAGTGATCCAGCCAAACCCAAACCTTAGTTTGTAAGCTAATTTGGGAAAGGCAATCTTTTTCCTTAGTTTCATGTCATTGTATGTAATTTGTTTGTGTCATGCCCCCTCAATGTACAGCGCTGCACATCAGAGCTTTAAAACTAAAAGATAATAATAATCTGTTAAAATGTATGAATGAATTCCTCAAAGCACAGTGAGATATTCGTAAATATATAACAAGTGTGTTGCAGTGCTCAATAGAACCTTCAAAATGTTGCTGTGGAGACCACCATTTACTAGATACACCCCCAGAAGTGCTCGTTTGTTACTTTCACGAATATACTTGTCCATCCATAAATTATGTTTGGCCAATGGATGTGGTATTAAATTAATGGATTAATAACATTACCGTCACCAAGCAATCAGCATGACACCTACCAAATATTTTTTATAAAACAGTAAATGAAAACAATACATTTACGTAACATAACATACTGCTATAATTTTAAACATAGCTGAATAGCATGCACATACTGCTATAATTTTAAACATAGCTGAATAGCATGCCAGCTCAGTCTGCCCCCCAAAAACCCCACATAATTGTGTTAGTCACCGAAGTGAAACACTGAAAATGGAAAAGTCACATAATTAACCCATTTTAATGAGTTATTTGCATTTACAACCTGCTTTGGTTTTGCTGGAAATTAAAAAAAAAAAAAAAAGTTCTTTTTTTACTTTCCAGATCTACCATACAAAATGTTGTTTTGAGGTTGTTACTACTGATTGGGCTTTCTTTTGATACTGCAGTCGAGTAAATATATTAATTTATGTGAAACACACCCTGTTTCCCATTTTGTGATTTTGAATAGTTAAAGGAATATCAAATAGGCGCACTTTAATGGAGAACTGGTGTGTTCTAGCCGTTCCAGCCATAATAAAACATGTTTGTCTATTGTTTTATTTTTCCATTTTTGTAAAATCTGTTTTCTCTTTTTATCCTTTTTCATATTACAAATTATTATTATTTTTTTTACTGATCACTTTCCTCATGTGTTTTAGTTGGTGATTAACAAGAACGGAAGACCAGTTAAGTGAATGTCTAAGAATGGGAACAAAGTGAGTGGCATGTAATGTATTTATGGAGACAGCACTTAAGTGTGGGACAGGCATTTTCATAAATACTAATTCAAATATTTTATCTATGTCCAAAAAGTTAGGCATCAAGATTTACATATAAAGCCTTGATACACATAAATATGCAATTGCCATGAACAATAGAATAATGGAAATAACATATAGACAAAAAAAACAAGGAATGTTTCTTTTCAATGTGTTTTATTTTATTTTAAACATTTACAAAAGTGGACGCTATTAGCCCAAATAAATGTAGTGCATTTTGCCATTTATAATATAGGTTTGTTAACTTATGAAACTACTAGAATCAAATAATCAGCTACCATATCTATAATAAGATTTCAAGAAGACTGGTCAGATTTAAATAAATAGTACCTTTAAAGAAAAAAATATTATTATTTTTTTTGCAAACTTGCCCTTTCACCCAACATTCAAGATATGAGCTGGTTTATATGATATATGACACTGCTGAGGTGTATATAGTATATTTGACAGGTCCTCTTTAAGCTGCTGGTGAAAATAGGCTGGCGTTTACCAGACAATGGCAAATTGCATAAATTATATATTTTTTGGTTTGTTTTTTTTTTATTTTTTATGTATACCTGGTTAGCCAATTGAAGGCTGAAATGGTGCATGTGAACCCCCAAATGAGTAAGTACAGATAATCCAAAAAATAACTATAAACAAAATCATTTACACAAATCATTATAAGTTTCCCAACCTTCTACTCAAGCACACAGAGTCACATATAGCTTTCTACGTCCACGTAACACTTCTGATTTTATGTAGTTAGCTATATACACAGTTAAGACACTTTAATGAACCTTTATTCACTCGTAATCAATGCTTCTACGCATGTTGAGCTATACAATACACAAACATTTGAACATCATAATATATCTCCTGATACTTCAAATAGGACTTCTACTAACAATTTTGGTAAAACACCTATTTCAAGTATTGGTGTTCTGATTAGAAAAAAAACAATATGTTTATCATTTGTGAGTTGTACCCTTTAAAGCAAGGCTGGACAGGTCAGTTTACCTTTCTGGCTCATGCATTTAATGCATCTTGAGAAGTTAGTGATACTATTACCAGTGGTACCGAACCAACTACAAGTAGTTCTATCTATATTATTTACATCATTTCTCTTCTTCTCCTTATGTGTTTAGGGCTAACCTAAGTGATCCATCTATGTTTATATACTCCCAATAAGACTTTGGTTTGGCAGAAATCGTTTACAGTCGCTTGTACAAATTGTAACTAAATTTAGCTGGGCTTCCACACATATGCACCAAATTAAAATGTCTTGTTTTACAAACAACTGGCATATTTTAAAGAGCTTTGACACAAAAAGATACTTATTTCTTGGTAAATCTAGCAATGAGTTTTACCATTTACTTCATTTGACCACTAAGTATGTCCAACTGAAGACTATTGCTGCTATTTATTTACCTCAGACATGCAAATTAAAAATTGCAAATAAACACAAAGTTTTTTCACCGGAAAATATATCCACATTGTTTATTTAGTATTTGTAGTGAAATAAAACGAACAAGAAAACAAAAATTGGATATATTTACCTTCAAGAACCAAGTTTAAAAGAAAGGTTTAAAAATAAACCTGATTAAAAAGGAAAATAAAAAATAGTTAAAAAAAAAACCAAAAACACATATACTATTAAGTTAGGTAAATACTGCTATCTAAATCACCAAATAAATTATATTGCCACTGTAAGCTCCATTATTAAATTAAATTGTCTACAACTTCCTATATACTAAATTAAGTGCTCCTTGTTTATAATACCCTTTTAAAATGCCACCATCACTTGCACAAAACAATATTAAGATATATTAATTCCATTCTGTGTCATCCTTGCTATAATGTCAGTTAGTCACTTGTGTTAAGCTGCTGGTATAAAGAAGAAGCACTGCATGTGGTATATAAACAATGTTATAGCCTCAAAACATATTTTACTTTAAAAAAGCATGTTTAAAATTAATTGATCAACATAGTAGGGAACACATACATAAGAATGTATACATTTACTATGAAAATAGACATTGGATAAAACGTTTTTGGTAGCTGGTAAGACCAGTACTGTACCTTAAAATATATATACACATTTAACTTAAAAATGTACCAATAGAGTACATTTAAATGAACCCACTATCTTTAATTGAGAAGAAACTGTTGCCCACATTGAGTGAATCATTTAAACTAAAAAACTGTTCTTGTTGTAAGCCCCAATCTCCTTCATCATCATCTTCTGGTTCAGCTTCTGAATAATTTCGTGTGTTTTCATACAAAAATACTTGCTCATCTACGTGAGCAGGAGCTAACCTGTTTCTCTTAGCATTTACAATGTTTGAGGATGAACTAAAGAGACGTTCAGGGAAGACTCTGGTAGCAGCAATGCACCAGTATTTTTGAAGAACCTTTGGTAACAAGGGAAATAATGCTAAACGATCAGACCACCATTTTAGTGGATCCTCATTTAATCCAAGAACTTTTTGAGATTTAAAATTGCTCAACTCCTCAACAACTTGGGCATGCCACTCTTCCTGGTCTTCAGATGCCCCAGACTGACAGAAGATTTCAGCTAGCATGTTGTTGATGTTACTGGTTGGAAGAGTGGTAGAGGATACCATCATCTTTTTCATTGGTGGTTCCTCTGGAATTGTAAACACTTTATCTTCAGATCTTGAGTTCTCCTTGTTTCTTTCCAGCAGGCTTTTTGCTTCCTCGATCACACGGTTTTCAACCTGTGACCGTTCAAATGCAGATAGGAAAGGAAGTCTTTTGTACCTAGGATCCAAAAATGTAGCAACATTCAAGAACATATCTATTTCTGGTGTCTGCTGATATGTGGTGGATAAAGCTTTGGCAATGACCTCTTTGGCCATGCTTATTTCCTTCAGGTCTGTCTCCTTGATGTTTAATGATGTATTAAGCAACATGTGTAGAAGAGGTTTTACCATACTAATAGTGGGATATTTTGACATGGACAACATCTCCGCAACTTGTTTAAAAGGTTGCAGCAAGTCCACCAGACCTTCAATTGTATTCCACTCATTTGTTTCTAGCATAAGATGATGATTATTACTGTCTTCCACCAAAACACCTGCTATGGTGAACTGCTGTTCCTTAAGACGCTGTAGCAACGCAAGCGTGCTGCCCCACCATGAAACACGGTTACTTATGAGCATACAAGGCAGCATATTTTGCTGTTTCTGTTTCTCACAAAGCATGTACATTGCAACGGAAGATTGCTGGAAATATTCCACTAACTTTCTACACCGTGAGAGAAGTCCAGAAATTTTTGGCAGTTGAAAAGCTTGTTGTATACCCATGTTAAATGTCTGAGCTAAACAAGGCATGTCTATTGGGATATCCAAAAGAGAGCATGCTTTAACAATGTCTTTACTATAATCAGTGGTAGCGCCAAACACTTTTGTACTGATACCCCATTCAATAAAGGTTTCATAAAATACTCGAGTAATTGCTTCAGCTTTATTTTCTTCAGGTACTTCAAACGTTTTTAAACACCGGGAGCTTATGGACAAACAATTAGAAGCACCAGTAGCCAGGAAGTGAATGGAAAGGGTCACATATGACCTGTTCTGGTTTTCACTTCTCCACATATCAGTGGATATACCACACCACAAAATGTCAACCAGTTCTTTCAACATAACATCTCTAACAGCATGATATTTCTCAGGCAACACCCTGCTGCATATGTACTTTCGGCTAGGTATATCGTACCTAGAATCCAGAGTTTTCAAAAGTGATTTAAAAGTAGGTTCATCCAGTATAGAAGCAGGGAACATACCCTCGCAAATCAGGTTGACTACAGCAGATGACACTTCAAGGTGCTTCTTGTTGTCAAAAGAATGGCTATTTTTCAATATTAAAGATTCCTGGACAACTTGTTGGGATGTTTCTGGCTTTAACTTGGAGAAAGCAGTAGCAAAAGCTTCCCTCATTTGCTCAGTATTGCTTTTTACAAATTCACAGAACTCATCTGGGTGATTCTTCTCAAGGTGGTAAGAAAGGTTGGAGGTGTTCCCAGAATAAGCAATTTGAGCCATACAGATGCGGCAATAGATCTTTTTCCACTGCATGATGCATCCCTCAGCATTGGTATCAAATCCAAAGTACTTCCATACTTTACTCTTTGCTCTAGGATGAGCAACCAACTTAAGGTCTGGCTGCAAGACTTCATTACTTTTAATCTCCATAGCGTCTCAGGTGTTGTCCTTCGATTATTCCTTCACTCATTAAAGAGTACCTGCTAAAAGGCAGGAAGACATAGATAAAATGAGGAAGCAAAACTTTGACTAGAATTGAATACTCAATGATTTGCAAGAAAAATAGTGAAATAATAAGAAATAGTATATTTAAAATGTTTTAGTTTATGTATTAAAATTATATTGAGCTAACATACTCTATTGTACTATACAATTAGGCACACACATTAATAAAACAAAAAAAAAGGAAAAATCAATAAAAGGAATTACTTTACTAGTAGTCAGTGGATCCTTGGAATAAGGCATCACCCGCTTTAAAAAAAATGTACTCTTTAAAATTGAATTAGAATTATTTAAATGAATTGAAGATTTAAACATCATATTAATAAAAAAAATTAGCAGGAGCACTGGAATTCCACAATAAGCTAGCTCTTTCTGCAAATGTGAAATCAGCCATTAAAAAATGATGCCAATTCTGTTGATTTACAATGTTTTTAATGGAAGCATTTTTACATGATAAAAAAATTATTTAGATAAACATACTGAGTGAAGCCCCCAAACATGCATTAGGTTTGCCCTCAGTGTTTTTTATAGACTAGAATTTTTTTATTTCTTATTTTAGTATGTCCATTCTTAAGACTGGTGCCATTCCCAAACAAAAAGCAACCCCTCAGCCACATATGATGCCCACATATGGAACAACTGTTGCTATTGCAATTTTTTTTAAATACTGAGCTTTTAGGCATGCTCAAAATAAAACAAGTAATTTAAACTGCCTAATTATAATTATTGCTACTTATTTATAATAAATTCCCCTTTCCATACTAAAAGACAGTTGTTTTCAGGTAACGGTTTCCTCTCATTTAATATGATTGCATCTCAAGTAAAAAAAATTGGTTCATTTGCAGAAATGTTTGTTTACATACATGACAGATCATTATTGCACATCACCTTGAAAAGGTGAACTGTAAATTCTGAATATAAATATTTGTATTGGCACATTTATGGCTTTGAATACAAAATCATGGGTATGTGTTGCACATTTTTGGCAGCATTTTTGCCCATGCTTTCTTCTAACTATATTAAGCACAGACTAGAGTTGTTTAACCATGCCTACTTCTTACTTTAATAAACTTAACAGCAAGCTTTGCAAACTGAAGGAATTGCAAAAGACAACAAGCAATAACCACTAGAAACATAATACAGTTTATAAGACAAGTCCCGTCCCATAATTCCGTTCCGAGTTTTTAATCAGATTACTTTTTATGAGTTATGCAGGCAAAGGTCAGCAGGGTATGGGGTGTGTTGTGGGTGATTAGAAAACGTGGCAGGTTGCTGGTACAAATAGGTAGTCAGATGGTTGTCAGGTATAGGTCAACTGAACTGTACCCCACACTCAAATAGTTCATACTTCTTGCTTAACTACAAAATTACTTGTCACTGGACATCTGAGATCAAAATGTATATTTTGTACATTTAAACCAATTCTATTTATGTTCTTTTTTCTTATTTTTTTTTTGGGGGGGGAGGGGGGTTGCACCAGAACCTAGTGGCAGACAGACTCTATATTTCCTTTTAAGCTTCATGTATGCCTGCGTAGTATCAATACATTTACTGAATTATATACAATGTCAATGATAATGACAGAGACAAATTTAAACAAAAATGTGCCAATCAAGTTGTGATATACTATTGATAATTATGTTAGGTCCACAATTATAGTTAAAGTATAGATCAAAATGTTAGTACAGTTTAGATCCCAAATTCTACTAACTGATAAGTTATACGGATAGAATAATAACCCGCAGTTCTATTATGACCATTTCTGAATTAAAACATTCAAAATTTAAATGAACTGTACTGAACCCATACACACCAACAGACAGCCACAATCGTAGCACCAACTTTTTTCACATCCCATATAGCCCAAATGACAACTTTTTATAGCCAACTTAATAAACAAAACAAAATAACATATGCATGATTTACTAAGAATGTAATTTTATTGTGCTTTGCAGATTTTCATTCTCTTGCTATATTCAGTTGGGTTTGCAGAAAATGTTACAAAATTTCTCCTTATATGACTGGCTGTTGCACAATGCAGGGTTAAATGGTCAACAGAAGAGGCCATGCTAGACTTTGGAGACTTTTCTTAAAGAGGTTGTCCATTTTTGGATATATAATGTCCCTCTACTCTCCCACTAATGTAGCCAATAGGGGCAGTCTTCCAGGGAACACCTCATTGCTTGAAGCTAGAGTTTTTATTTATTCATTATTTCTGCAGTGACACAGTGTTTCACAGCAAAGTATTGCAAGCTATACAGTCCTTTTTATTACAACTATATAGAAGAGGGTTGCACAAATTAAGTGCTCCAGCCCTGTGGGCTGATGTGCAATTCAGATTCCTTTATTAAAATAGCAAGGGTGCAGGTTATAATGTGAGCTGCTGTCCAAAAGTGGAATACCATTTCTATACCAGTTTGTTCCTCAATTAGTGTGAGGAGACCCGGTCCCATTAGGATAAAATCGGATCAACCCGATCTGTCATGAGTGAGCCCGACCAAGGATATCGGTTCCCTTGTACTGTTAAGTTTCACCTGGTGGACAGAGCCGGTTCTACATGTTTCCCAGTGGGGAGGGGGAGGTTGTTACAGGAAGTTTGGATCAGCTGAAACCACTGTGACATGACAAAGTAGTGCAAGGGGTTAAACAGGGAAGGATCCGGCCCTGATCTAAGTACAGGGGGCGGAATTTTTTATGTTTGTGGATGTGACATGAAGCACCTACTCCCTCAGACTTGCTGGCAGGGAAACCACAGGGTGGGCTTTGTTGAAAAGACACTCCTTACTACACCCCAGTCACCACCCTATGCTGTTATTACCAATGACTATGGACTGTTGAAGAGGAGGGTGGGCCAGGGGGAGAGAGGAGTAAAAACACAGAACCCGGGAGAGGGGAGGTGTGTGTGTGTGTGTCGTGATTTTTGAAGGAGAAGGAACTCTGACTGGGAGAGAGTTATTGAACTCTACCAGGGGACAAATACCAATTGGACATTGTTATTCCAGTGAGGAAGTTTGTTGGACCGTTACTCCATCGGGAGTCTCTCGTGATCCACAGGAAACTGGCGAGCCTACTTGGAGTAGGGAAACTAGTACTCTGGGTCCCACTAAGCTAGTGGAGAGTTGGCCGAGCGTACGGGATCAGCAAGATTGGAGGATAACTACTTGAGACCGACCCACTGACCATTCTGTAGAATAGCTTTGGGACTCATTTATGGCCTGACTCAGACTCTGTGAAACTTCCTTTGTGGTGAGACCTCTCCTATGTGCTATTTCGGTGTTTTATTGTCACTGGTTATTAGCCAACATTTTTGTATATTTGATGGTGGGAGTATTTCTCCTTTGTGGAGCACTGTTTATGCATTTACTCTGTGTAAATATTATCTCTTTCTTGTCTCCTTGCCTGTGTGATTCTGTGAACATATAGGGCTAGGTATCTAGTGAACTTAGGTTCTAACCCTGGTGTCCTCACAATCAGCTTCTAAGATATTTTATCAGATTGAAATGCCTGTACTGAAAAGGATAAGCACTAAATCAGTCTACTATACAATATTTGCACCTATGAAACGTGCACAAAATAACATAACATGAGCAAAATTAGACATACCCATTTTAATAAACAGCAACATGTAATGTAATAGTTTGGTGTTGAACAATATAAATAAAATAGTTAGGGTTTCTGGACTTCAGTGTTTACTATTCCTGTGGGAATACATGCAAATTGTTTCACAAATTTGTTTTATCTGTGTTTTTCAGTGTTAACCAAATAAATGTATCATGAAAAAAATGAAAGCTCCATAAAAAGGGTTATCAGACTATATGACTGGTAAGTTAAAAATGCCTAAAGGATGTGATTTCCACATTTAAATCTACCCCAGGGGAGAGGGCATACCTCACAGATTACAAATTGGGCACATGAGCAGAGATTATTGCAAGACCTAATTTAGTATCCTTACCCAACAAGTAAAAATGATTGCATGTGCGGGCATATATAAATATGTTTTATGGGGAGTTTCTTCTTTTATTTTTAAGCATTTTCAAACTTGGTTCCCAAACCTTGTACAGAGGGATGGAGTGTCCAGTCCTAGTTCAAACTCCACGTAAATGTACTGGCACCCGCACAGTAAGGTGCTGGTAGTAGAACACAGGCACCAGGAGTACAAAAAAACACTGGTGTTTAAACCAACAGTGGAGACCATTTTACAGTCCACAAGCGATAAATAGTTAATTTTAAGCTTTAGATGGGCAATCCCTTTAATTCAGCAACATTGTGTCACTTATTTTTCTGCTCAAGCTACTAAAGCAAATGAATTGCAAAATACTTATCAAAATATTAACACTGACAGTACTGAAATCCTATACACTATATAAACTGTTTAAATAAAGACACTGTGACATAGCAAACTCAGCCTGAGTGACAATAAAAAAAAGTTCTAATTTAGCTGTTCACAAGCTACAAATATTGAAATCCTTGTCATAATACCCGCTAGATACTCAACTCTAGCAATACAGCAGGAAATTGTATATATAATGCAAAGGCAGAAACAATTGCAAATTTTATATTTGTATTCATGTATAAACCACTCTATGTATCCCAACAGTTACAAAGAACTAAAAGATTTGTGAACATAAGCAATATAAAGGTCTTACAGTTCCCCTCTGACATATTAGACCTGGATAATTCCCTATTTTACTAAAACGATATAAAATAAAAAAACTTCAAATAGGTATACCTTTTGCATTTCAATTGAAACTAATTTGTTTGATATAGAAGTAACCTCTATATGGATCTTAACATTAAACAACTCAAAACGAAAAGATGCAAAATTATAAAAGATAATAAACTGTATATGTTGCCAACTATGGTTGACTAAATTTATTTTTGCAAGTTTACAGCGGAAAATAACGGTGATAACCAAAGTATGAGGGAAAATTATTTTTGTGAAAATTGAAGACTTCTAAAGCCAGAAAAAAAACAAACATATCTCATCACCAAATATATCCAGAAAAAAAAACATTACAGGCAGTGGTGCATAGTTGGCTACACATTCATAGAAAGAACAAGTGCATAGTCTAAACAAGGGGTTTGCAATCCCTGGCACGCGTGCCAGGCGTGGCACGTGAACCAGTGTTGTCTGGCACACTGGAGCTTCAAAGTGCTCTCAATAAATCAGCCGAAGTGGAGCTGCTGCTCCTGGGGTCACAACTGTATGGTACAATATCAACTAAATGGCACTACTATGGAGGCATAATTTGAACTGGGGGCTACAGCTATGACGCATAATTTGGACTGGGGGCACTACTGTGTGGCATAACATGAATGTCTATTTGTTCATCTCATTACTATTCATATTATCATGATATTAACAGCTGTACACGTACATACACACACATATACACGATGTTCAAAGTGGAAACTTAGAAGTGGCGGTACAGCAATTATAAGAGAACGGAATTTGATAATTTTACAATCAATGAAGTAGAAGTGGTGGCTATATGGTATACCACTGTATACCAGCCCACTTCCACTTCCTCCACTGTATGTGAAATATATAATAACATGTACAACTGGCACACCTGGGCTTTACTAAATTTTAGCAGGCACACTGATAGAAAAAGGTTGTCAACCCCTGGTATATAACTTTGTTTCCTGAGTCAGAGAGATTGTTTGTTATGGGGATCAGTGAGTACATTCAGCCTAGCTTTGCTCAGGAGCCAACAGAATGTGTTAGCTCTACTTTCTTACAGCAAACAACCTATTGGATCCTCTTCAGTCAGGCTTTCGCTCTCAACACTCCACAGAGACTGCGCTGACTAAGGTTGTCAATGATTTGATCACAGCAAAAAATAATAACCATTACTCTCTTCTAATTCTCCTGTATCTCTCTGCTGCATTTGACACTGTTGATCACTCTCTCCTCATACAAACGCTACAATCCCTAGGTCTTGAAGGCACTGTCCTATTCTGGTTCTCATCCTACCTATCTAATCGCTCTTTCAGTGTTAATTTCTCTGGATCCATCTCTGCCCCGCTTCCTTTATCAGTTGGTGTACCACAAGGCTCAGTCCTAGGTCCTCTGCTATTCTCTATCTACACCACTTCTCTTGGAAAACTAATAAGCTCCTTTGGATTTCAGTATCATCTCTATGTGGATGAGACACAAATTTATCTATCCTCTCCAGATCTTTCACCATCTGTTGTCTCGCGTTACTGTCTTTCTGTCATTTCATCTTGGATGTCTGCTTGCCAACTCAAACTCAATCTTTCAAAAACTGAATTAATAATATTCCCACCCAAAAACAGAAGCTTCCTGCCTGACATTTCAATTTCTGTTGATAACATGACCATAAATCCCACCCGCAAGCTCGATGCCTAGGTGTAATCCTTGATTCACAACTGTTGTTTATTCCCCACATCAACTCTATATCTAAATCATGTTACATACACCTAAAGAACATTTCCAGAATACGCACATATCTGACACAAGACAGCGCAAAAACATTAATTTATGCACTCATCATTTCCCGCATCGACTATTGCAATTCCCTCCTTACTGGTCTTCCCAAAGTCAGACTTGAACCCCTACAATCTATTTTGCACGCAGCGGCTAGATTGATTTTCCTTACAAACCGTTATTCCTCTGCTGAGCCACTCTGTCAGTCTCTACATTGGCTGCCTGTATTTCAACGAATCCAATATAAAATTCTTCTACTAACACACAAGGCCATCAACAAAATTGTACCGACATATATTTCCTCACTTGTCTCGAAATATCTCCCTACTCGACACCTCCGTTCTGCACAAAATCTACTTCTCTCCTCCACTCTTATCACATCCTCCCATTCTCGGTTACAGGATTTTTTCCGAGCTGCACCCACTTTGTGGAATTCCCTCCCACGCACAGTAAGACTTTCCTCTAGTCTTCAAACCTTCACTGAAAACCCATCTCTTCAGACAAGGTTATGATATTCCTCAACCATCATCTTAATTTCCCTAGATTACCCTATTACCATCCTATACACTGCTAAGGCAAGACAACAACCCTCTGACCAATATTGCAACACACACAGCCCACTGAATACTTTTACCTTTGCAGTCTAGCTGGTCCATTGTGCAATATGATGTAGCACATGCCCTTGTGTCTCTAACTCCCATTGTCCTATAGATTGTAAGCTTTCGAGCAGGGTTCTCTTACCTCTGTCTGTATGTATTACCCAGTATTGTGTTATCAATGTTTGTTCCCAATTGTAAAGCGCTACGGAATTTGCTGGCGCTATATAAATAAATGATGATGATGATCTACTGTATTCAAGACACCAAAGCTCAAAATATGAATAAGGGCTTTTGGGCTTCTATTTATACCTTTTAAATCAAAAGTAGAAATGTGTTATTGTTATAGGAAAATAATTCATGTAAAGTGCAATAGTCCAATTGTAATGTATTAGTTGATGCAAACTATCACAAATTATTATGGGCAATGTTCACAGAATTTATCCCTATCATTTATTTTAAGTCAACAAAAAGTCAGCATTTAATTATGTTTTCTTTAATGCCAAAAACCTAATGTATTGTTTTGATTGTTTCAAATAATAACACCCCAGTTTGTTATTTAACTTGACAGGATTTCACTGCCTTGCAAATTTAAATAATTATATGGCATGCAATTATTACTTTAAAGCCCAGCATTTCTATAAATACTTTCTGTATTTGTAGTGTACATGGGGAAAACAGGAATAAGTCAAACTAATATATTCACCATGATAAACAAGATTATTTATGCCAATTGTGTAATTCCAAATCAGGTTCAATATGCAATACATTTTTAGAGCCTTGGGGACCTATTTATCAATCATTTATTTCCTGTAAATTCCCCGGGGATTAGCCACAAATCTAACTACCCTGCACATTTATAATTGGTGCATAGCAGCAGATATCATAAATATCTGCTGCTTTGCATTTTTTTAAAAAATACATAGCAGTCCCCAAAGATGTCTATGGGGACTGCTATGTACCGCAATTTAGCAAATTTCAAAAAAACGTTTACACATGTGGTAATGTACATTACCGTTTCTGCAGTTTATCGGAACTGCTGTTCCTGTGTAGGTTTTTTCATAAATATGAGAAATAGTTCAATCCTTATCAATGCGATAAGGTTTGAAAACTATTTTCTTTATTTTGCGGTCCTTGTTAAATATGCACCTTGGAATCTTAAACCACAGTTTACATGCGTTATTGTTGAAATAGCAGAAAAACTGCATTTGACCATTGAAATATTAATACCGAATACTGATTATCTTAACATCTTCAATAAAGTAACAATTAAATGCTTTTTATACTGTAGTTGTGAACAGCAACACCAGATTTAGTATAAGTGCCATAATGGTTAATATTTCTATCACTGTGCACAAGGATGATACAGACTGCTGCCAGTAACAAAGTTTGAGAATAATATGTTATTGTGTAATCTATAGTCAAGACTGTTACTTGGCTAGAAAGGGGCTATTCTGATGCACTAAATACAGTATGTTGGTAAATACAAGAAACTGATACTTTAAGACTAAATATTGGGCAATATCACGTGAGCGCGCACAGGAACGCGCTCCGGTGCTAGAGGAGGGCTCTGTGTCGGGGACGCGCACTTCTATTTCTCAGGTCGCTGAGCCATTTCCCGCGTTAATCTCTGAGATCACAGTTTGCCCAGTTTGACTCTTGTCTCCATGTTCATTTTCCATCCCGAGGACGTAATGTGCGAGGGTGTCCTGGGGAAGGGCCAAGGTCGCCACGTCTCGGGCCTTTACCGTCCTATCGCCGGATCCGGCTTATATCCGCGATCATTTGACCCAACGTCATTGTTATATCGCAGATCTGTAATAAAACAAACATGGAGTACAAACCTGTTCTCGTCAGCGGGGAGCTCTCCTCAGACGATTACAGCCTGATGAAAACTGTATGTCGCAGGCGATTGGATGCAACCCCCGCTCCCAAGAACAGGATCTTCGAGACATCGCGATATGACCGGGATTTAATATCCCGACTGACACTACACATACGACGCAAGTGATAGTTACGTCACGACATGTGACATTTATCTGTTGTAATAGGAACTTTTGTTGTTTCTGTGATACAAGTGTTGCCCATAACATAATAATATATATGGAGACAGTCTGTTCTCTCCCCGATATTCCCGCCCTCACCCGTGTCTGACCTGGTAGGATGAAGGAGCGGCCGAACAGCTGCTGGAAGATCACTCTCATGGCGACATAATAAGTCCTGAGAACCGGTAATATGAGGCTCCAGAGCCACATGTTCGCTGCAGAGAGCAGGGATGAAGTTTACACTCGTGCTGAGGCTGTATTATGTCAGTCACACCCACTGAACCACCCCGCTGCTTGGGGTGAATGTGGGGTAGTTCCTGTCCTGACAGTGTAGTGATTGAGGTGTCTCTCAGGAGGGCTCCTTCTCAGACAGTACTATGACATACTCTGTATAGGTTTCCAATGGATAATATTATTTATTCCGATTTTGAGTCAAGTTGGATTTTATCTACTGTCCTACAGTATTTTATTTGGGAGAAAAGTGTGCAGACATTTATTTTCTGCCCCATTTATATACTACACCGTACAGTTTTATTATTTAAACGTGTTTTGTCTAATTATATCCTTCCAGAGATTAGATAAGACTTTCAACTATGTTTCTTTTTTCCCCAAGCTTTTTAGTATGTAGGGCTCTCTTTCATAATGATACTGCACTATCGTGCGCTTACCATTTAAAAAAAAGTCCCTCTGTGTGTCCCGCATATTTAAGAAGGGTGCATCGCAGCAGATATCGTGGATATCTGCTGCTTTGCATTCCTTTTCGTTTTTGGGAGCAGTCACCATTCTACAGTATGGTGACAGCTCCCTGCTGCAATCTAACAAGTTCCGAAAAAAAAGTTTTTCCTGGAAACTTGTCATGATAATGTATGCATATATTATCATAAATGAAAAATGTCAGTGCTGTCAGCTCTGCTCCGAAGAGCAGAGCTGGACAGCGCATGTGTGGAGGGATCACATGATCCCTCCCTGTCACTCACCGCTCTGTCTCTGCTACTATAGTTGCAGAGACAGAGCGGAGATGTTTGTGCGCATGTGCAGTCCGCGCAATTGATCTATGAAGATGAGCGAAGAACACCTGGAGGAGATCTGGAGACAGCGCATTCTGAATAGGCACGGTAAGTATGGGGGCGGTAAGTATGGGGGGTTTTTTTTTATCACAGAAACAGCAGTTTATCAGAACTGCTGTTTCTGTGTTCCGTTTTTAATAAATTTGAGAAATAGTTCAATACTTATCAATGCGATAAGGATTGAAAACTATTTTTCACTTTATGAGAAGATTGATAAATGTGTCCCTAAGAACCATATTGTGTAATATATACAAAACAAACAGGAATAAACAGCAACATTTCCATTTTGGGTAAAAAGCATGTACATCTAGGGTGCATCTGTGCAGAACTTATATCAATGGATGGACACAAAAGTTTATTTTGTATATCCTATATACAAATAGATAACAAAATTGCACCCAGCATATAAAACAACCAAAGCACTTGCATATACTGCGACCATACATACAGAACAGGAATGTAGGAGAATTTCATCCATCATATAGAATGTACATGCACTGTGTATTTATATTAACGTGATGTCATTCTGGTGGCTGAATATGCTATAGTGTTGACACCAAAATAGTGACATTGTGACTGTCGACAGTCAAAGGGCAATGGCAGCTGGCATAACAGATGCCGGCAATGTAACCCTAGTGCTGCTGACACAATATAATACAATAATAGACAATGGGGGGAATTCAATTGGTCGCCTTACTGCCGAAAGTAATGTAGCCTGCGCACTGCTACCGATATAATATTACGGTAATAGTGCTCTCTATAATTACGGTAATCTTTAACGCTGGTTTTTGCTTGCAGCTCAGGGAGCCGCGAGCAGAAATCAGGGTTAAAATTACCGTATTAATGGTAATAGAATTTACTCTGCATTGAGTGTGGCCAAATTGATTTCCCCCCAATGATATACATTTTTTTTAAATTATTATTTTTCTTTTAAAATGTGTCCCCAACAGATTAACACAAGTGCTGCCAGAATAGGCTGTTACTAGCAATATCTTGGGGTCCCGTCTATCTGACTGCAACTAGCACTAGGCTTTGCTAGCCTGGTGGCACTATAGCAGGGGACCCGCAGAGTGGGTTTCCCTACTTAAATGACAACCATGTCCAGGCTGGTTAGCATGTAGCTGAATTC
The DNA here is from genome assembly GCF_038048845.1 of Mixophyes fleayi. Classification (NCBI taxonomy): domain Eukaryota; kingdom Metazoa; phylum Chordata; class Amphibia; order Anura; family Limnodynastidae; genus Mixophyes; species Mixophyes fleayi. Next base: position 304,138,777 of record NC_134403.1, on the reverse strand, counting down.
CCTAGGAAGATGGGGTCTGCATTCTCCACTAGAGCTCTTCCCATGCCCTTATACGATGGGAAAAGGTAATAAAATATTTTTTATAGTAAACACCATTTTATGTTGGTGAACTACAGGTCCCAGCAATCCCAGGCTGCCAATTATAGTTTGGGCATGCTAGTGCTTGTAATTCTACAATCACCAGCATATCCAGGGCATACTGGCACTTGGGGAACCACAAGTACCTGCATGCTCTGGCACACAGGGCCTGCTTGGACATGTAGTGCACCAAGACAAAGTGTAAATGAACCACATACCTCTTTGCAAAAAATAATTTAATTGTAAATAAATTTTTAAAAAACTAATAGCAAACACTAGGTTCTTCATTTGTTAGAATTCCAAAATTCCGGAATTCCCATGCTGTCAGAGCTGAGGTCATAAAGAAATAGGTTATAAATAGTTCTAGCGCCTATCAGTTTTTCATTTTGCAACAGGAGCTCCTGTGCCTCGTCTGTTTAAGGTTTTTGTTATTTTCCTAAGCATGTTTCGGTAGATTATTTTGGTTTACCAAGCTTGAAGAAAAGATATTTCTTTTCCAAGTTTGGATTCATTTAACTAGGTTTTTTTTGGGACAATCATGGCCCCAGGAATTAATTTTACAAGGTGTTTATTTGGACAACCACAGACTATTGGAATTATTACAGAAGAATAACCTGGTTGAGTATTACTGTTTCCAATACAACTATTGTGGCAACAAGGTGTGTAATTTATTTACATTTTGTCTTGTGCACAACAGATTCCAGCGGGCCCAGAGTGCCATGGCATGCTGGCACTTGTGGTTCCCCATGGGTATGGTGGTGCTTGTAGCACTACAAGCACCAGCATGATGATGATATTATGACCTAATTCTCCTGCTATTATGTATAATTGGAGAGCTGTTAGTCTCCTAAACTCCCAGTGATCATACATTTGCTTCTATCTACTACATTGTGCTATAAGTTATATCTAGGTTCCCCCATTAGATCTCTATTTTTGCAGTAGAGAAATAATTTCCAATGTTTGGCTACCCACATTAGTCTCATAAGTTATGACAGTTTTCTACTTGCCTGTACAGGTTCTGGCTCAAAATTAGGGCAATGTGAATATGATAATCAATCCGATCACTATTGTGAAATCTCTTCACGTTCTGTATTCTAGTGCATAGCTATTCTCCCTATTGCTGCTGCATAAAAATTTATGCCATTTAATTATTCGGTTTTCTGCCTAGGTTTCTGTGACTAGGATGATTTCCTACGTGCCTTTATAATATATAATTTAGGATTTGGGCAATAAAGGCATATTGATCAATCGGATCACTCTAAGCAGGATATAATTTAGGGTTCTAAATGGTATATAATTTTAACAGTGTTGAAGATCAATCACACAGCGGAATAGTCACTCGCATTTTGCTGTTAGTAGCTTCTTCCTGCTGGCAGATATAACATAGCCCCAAAAGAATACATGGGGGAAGTCACATCTTTCTGTGGCAAACAACTTAAGTC